>NC_057804.1:314660562-314668505 GCF_018294505.1 Triticum aestivum | reverse complement strand
AAAATGTGGCAAGATTCCCTTAGGCTTGCCAACTTGTGGCAAAATTTGGTGGAATGTAAGGTTAGGCAAGTTTGATTAACTTAGGTGAGTGTTTGGTTCAAGCCACACCTTAGGCAAGCCACACTGGCCCCACATGACATACACACAAAAAATGTGGCAAGATTCCCTTAGGCTTGCCAACTTGTGGCTCTCATTTTGAAGAACTTATTAATAACTTTGCCTGAGCTTAGTTGTGGCAAAGTTAGTCATGAATTAAGTTCAACCATGGAGTCTTCTAGGTTATACATGTGGCAGAATCTGGTGGATGATATCTAATGGCTAGTAGTGCTCGGATTTGCCATCTTTGTACCGTCGGATTGGCTTCATCCAACGACCAACTTTCAAAGTTTTTCACACACTATATAGGGGGTATAGATATAGATGTGCCGGTCCGTTGTAATGGATCCAAAGTATATCTATTTAGTGGAGTGCACTCTAAACACATTATCTATTTATTTTTCTCTAACCTTCCGTAGCCATGCAACCAAGCCACATAAGCTTCATGGGTGCCCCCCCACATCATATTATTCATACTACATTGATTGAAAAAAAGATAAATCACCCAAAACAAGATCTTCCCATTTTTTGTTCCTACGATGTTGTGCCGTGCACGTATCTACTAGTTGTATAGTGGTAGTACTAGTAATATAACAGTATTAGGAGTACAAACTTGGTAGGAGTAGTACTAGTACGGAATGCTCCTACTCTATCAACGAGCCCCGTCTGACATAAAATTTCTTGGCTTCCGTGCTACAACTAGATCTTCCCCTTGTTTCTGTTTTCCAACCCGGTGGCGGGCGGGGTGTCGATTTGCTCAACGGGCGGTCCCACATGAAAGTGAAAATGCTAGGCACAGGGGCGGAGCTACGTGAGGGCCAACACGTGCCCTGGCCCGCCCAACCTAGCAGGATTTTCGTAGTTGTACATCCAGTTTTGAGGCATGGAACATCAACGCAAGGGTAATTTCTATAGCCTGGCTAGACTGGCACGCCCAACGTTTTGCTTCAAGCTCCGCCACTGCAAGGCAACACGCCTTCCCTAAGCTATGTGTCGTGCTGGACGGGTCGTGTTGTACTCCCGATTCCCGGGCGTGTGGGGGTGCGACGCGAACGTGGCAGGCCTTTTCCTTTTACTAGCAATGTGCTCGTGTGTTTTGACGGATCCAAAGTAGTAGAATAGTGGTATTTGTTCACAAACTTGAAAGAAATCACAATTGTTTTGATATACTCCTAATATATTACTCCCTCCGTACCTAAATATTTGTCTTTTTTGAGATTTCAAATGGACTATCACATACGGATTATATAGTCATATTCTAGTGTTTCTAGCAAGATGCCCGCACCTTGCACGAAGTTGATGGAAAAGGTAAGCACAACTTATAAATTGATGGATGGAGTACTAGTTACAGTGATGCATATAATTAAGCAAAGGGATCGCACATGTCCGTATTGACTGGAACGAGAATGCAACAGCACAATAAGAATTAAGGCCACGATGATGCAATCGCAGTGGTGGTTATAGAAGGCAAGAAGAAAGATGGATCCACGAACGTACGACCTCCTCCTCCTCAACTTAGTGCGCCGGGCCACCGACCGGCGGCTAAGCGGCGGCGGCTTTTGTGGCGAGGTCGAGGTGCTTCTCAACAAAGGCATCCAAGGCTTCCAGCCGGTTGAGGAAGGCCAACGTCGTAGCGTCCTCACTGGCCTTGTAGATACCTATGTACACGATTTGCTCGTACGCGTGGATGTGTAGGTCGACGAATTCTTGCAGGGTGAGGCGCCTCGCGGCGAGCGTGACCTCCAGGTGGACATTCTTCGTGGCGTCGGCGGGCAGTCGCAGGGCCACTAGTGCTTGAAAGAGGTTCCGGCCATGGAGGCCGATTAGGGTGACAGGCAATGAGGAGCCTGGGCGCGCGGGCTGGAGGAGTACGGTGATGTCGTCCGTGAGCTTCTTGAGGACGGTGAACTTGTTGCTGGTGGCAACGATCATCTGGTCCAACTGAGAGTCGTAGTTGGTGTCGACGGCGGCCATCCACCAGCTGGTCTCCAACACCGTCTGGAGACGATCCTCGGCGCCATGCCGCAGGCCGGCGTCGTGGACCATCTGGCACAGCCGCTAGCCGCTCACGCGCATCGCCGCCATGGGTCTGGAGCGAGCTCTTTTGCACTTAGTGTAGGTGCTTAGGCAAGTGCTTAGGTGCGTACGATGTGGTAGATGCATTGGAATGGAGGAGGGGCGCCTTTATATGAGGGCAATGAGGGCAAACTGCGTTGCATTCACATCGTGCAGCCTCTTTTGCCGGACCTCCTCCCATTACTTCCCTCATGCATTAATTGAAGGAGGATGCATTGGCCGTTCAACATATCGGGAACCGCTACTCCCTCCCTCGTCTGCATTAAAGACGTATCGGGAACTGCACCGCCCACTGTCAAATCGAATACTCCCTTCGTCTAGGTGAGTATTATAAGTCATCTTACAAAAACCAAATACTAGTAAGACTAGCCACCGTGGGAGTAACTTCAGCAGTAACATCGAGTCCAACTCAGCAAATTTGCTTATGTGGCAGTGAGTTAATGAGGAGAGAGGTAGTTATAATAACTTACTAGCTAGTTATTGTAACATCACGTGTCCCAATGCAATATGAGTCTATAACCTAATAAATGAAGCTTTGCATGTTACCACACTTATGTTACTACTACCTCTGTCCGGGTTTATTGGTCCCCATTGTATTTCATGCCAAAATTTGACCATAGATTAAACTAAGAAAATGTTCATGCATGTCACCAAACATTATATTTTTCAAAACTATGTTCAAATATGAATGCAATGAGATAATTTTTCTTGACATGCATTAACATTTTTTAGTTAAATCTTTAGTCAAAATTTGGCACAAACTATAAAAGGGACCTATAAACCAGGACGGAGGTAGTACCCACTATGAAGGTAGTAACATAGTCTAGGGATATGTGTATGTTACTAGTGTATGTTACTCACCACTGTGGCTAGTCTAACACATAGGCATGGTGCATTAACTCTCACGTTGTTTCTTATTTTTTGACATAAATAGAGGAATCAACCAAGAAGAGATGTGGGGCTTGTATGCTTTTAATGACTTGAGACTATCAAACATGACATGCAGTGGTCAGTTCGTTGCACAAGAACAAATACAACCCATGTCAGCACACACGCATCTTATAGCATCACATCCGATGGCTATAAAAGATGAATGAGACCAAATTATATCTCATCTAGATGAGTTCTAGCAAAACTGTATTAATAATACTTAGTACTCCTGCGCCACGTATCATATAAGTATCATGTAATACTTTATTCATTGCCATGTATGACACATAGTTCACGAGCGCTCTCTATATGTACCACCTTTTTTTTAATTTCAAGTTTTGCTCCATGGCGCAATCCATCGATACTACTACTGTACAAAAGTGGAGTATATACATTTTTAAAAGGCTAGAGGGCGGGGCAGTCTAGCTCAGTCGGTTTCACGAGAGGCGAGGGCCTTTGTGATTTGACGGCTCATTAATGCTGCCAAATCGAATAGTACTGCGCCGCCCGCTGCACGCCCGGCGCCTCCATTAAACCCCTCCATTAAACCCGCATGCAAACCGAGAATCCTACTCCGGCCACACGTTCGTTCATGAGCGGGCCGGAATTAAACTCAACACCGTCCGAGCTCCTCCCGTCCGCCCTCAGTTTAAACGAGGCCAGACGCCGGCCAAGCTCCTACCGTCCGCCCTCTATTTACACGAGGCTAGACAGACAGCGGGCAAGAATCGCACCCCTCCGCCGCTCCCCCATCTCCTCCTTCACCATTTTCTCCACCCTTCCGATGGCTTCCGATGAGCCATTCTCCGACATATTACCCGGCTGGGTGGCCCGCCGAGCCCTCCGGATACGGGCGAGGCCACCAAACTCGCTTGGCCTGATGGAGCCAATTGCCGCCCCAGGCAGGCGCATGGTTCAGCAACTCGCTACTCTAGTTCAGCTTGATGAGGAGTGGCGAGTTGCTCCACGCCGGCACGGCGGTGAGCACGCCGGTACGGGCGCCGTCGCTGCCGCGTCGTACCATGCCACCAGTGTCTGCGGTGGCCATGCCTCCCGTGTCTGTAGGCGCACCTCCCGTGCCTGCGGCAGCGCCATGCAGGCAGAGACAGAAGCCGGGTGCGTGGAGAGCAACCAGTCGGTGGCCAGCTTCTCCCTGTCCGCCGCCATCATCGAGGAGAAGTAGAACACGGGAGGCCGCCGCCACTTGGGACCCATGAAGGCCACCGCCGAGGTGATGACCGCGGATTCAGGTGGTTTCTTTGCTGCTTCGTCTCTTCCGAGGACCTTCGTCGACCCCGCAAGTGTCTGACGGACATGAGGAAGACAAAGGGATCCGCGGGCGGCCATTTAGAACTAAAATAAGTCTAGATATAACCATTTCTAGGACAAGTATTTCCGGACGGAGGGAGTATTAATTATACAAGAGAGCCAGATTGGCACCTCTTAGTTCATGTAAATGTAATGAAATCCATCATGTTTATATGAAGATCCGGCTTTTTTATACGAAATCCTTCATGCTTATATGAAATCAGTCTGTGTTTGCACGAATTTCATCTGGTTGGTTAGATTTGTAAAAATGTATGCCGCTGGCGTTTGATGTCGTCCTCCGCGGAAGGAAGAGGGAGGAAATTTGCCGGCTGCCGTTGGAGATGCTCTTTATGCTGGAAATAATAGAGTGACATCCAATCCATTTGAGTTAATTGCCTGTATGATTGTCCCTCTATAAAAAGTTAATTGCATGTACAGTGTACACGTGACTTGCAGGGTGGCTACAGCTTCGTACAGAAAGTTAAAAAGAAACAAGTCCATCCTTAATATTCTAAGTACTCTATGGGTTCCACTGTCAGTACAGTAGCGAAAGAAGTATATATTAAATAAGTAGAGTAATATATAATATACAAATCTAAAGTTAAAAGACAGAATTCAAACTCATGTCATCGCGTTGCGAGCATCCGGCGCTAACCAGCCCAGCACATTTTGTTGTAGACCATGCTGGAGATATATCTCCATGTATACTCTTACATATACTCCATTCGTTCCTAAATATTTGTCTTTTTCAGATTTCAAATGGACTACCACATACGAATGTGTATGTAGACATATTTTAGAGTGTAGATTCACTCATTTTGCTACGTATGTCTTTTCAAGAAGGGGTCAGATTTGTCCTTGATTTATTTATGAGGTATCCAGATGGCACTGCACTACCAAGAAAAGAGGGTAACATCAAAATTATGGACTATTTTTTTGAGTATGTTGGTAAGGTCCGGTCATAGCCACTTGTTGAAATCTCTAAAAAGACAAATACTCCCTCCGTCCGGAAATACTTGTCATCAAAATGGATAAAAGGAAATGTATCTAGACATATTTTAGTTTTAGATACATCTATTTTTATCCATTTTGATGACAAGTATTTTCGGACGGAGGGAGTAGAAAACAGAGTTGGTGATGATGGTGTGCGTGCCATCCTGCAATATAGGCCGTCGGATTTATATCTAACGGATAGGAAAGAAACTATGGCAATTTTGCAAAAATATACCCACACGTCTCTCCATGTTCGCAAATAAGGCCTTCCCTCGTTCAGCCTTTTCTCTCACAACATAAACTAATCATACAAATGCATCTTGATGTTCCGTGCAACGCACGGGCAGCTAGCTAATTTCTTTTAAAGTAGTTGCTGCGATAATTGGGTTGAAGTGATATGTTTTATGTCTGCACTGAATGATTTCAGATTCACTAGTAGTAACAGAGAAAAGGTTGCCTTGTTAATTAACAGAAAACAGGGTGAAAACTATCACATGAGGCCGGTAAAAACAAGGCACACTGGGTTCAGCATCATCATCACTATAGTTGTGCACGTGCGAGAAGTCTACATATCGAGGGGGCTACCGAGCGAGGCACCGAGACACAATGTTTGAGAGAGAAACCAATTGACAGATATGATCAGATCGATTTGTCACCCTTCTGCTGTCATTGTTGGGGGGGAGAGAAAGACGTATCGAGAGTGTGCGCGGTAGGCACAGAGGCACAACTAGCGAGTGTGTGCGTGTGTGTGTGTGTGTTTGAAAGAGGAGTCGATAGATTATTATCAAGATCGATGTGCCACCCTACTCCTTCAGTGCCGGGTAGTGTGTGTGTGTGTGTATGTTTGAGAGAGAATACAGTCGATAGATTAGTATCAAGATCGAGGTGTTACCCTACTCCTTCGGTGCCCGGTAGTGTGTGTGTGTGTGTGTTTGAGAGAGAAGCCAGTCGATAGATTAGTATCAAGATCGAGGTGTCGCCCTACTCCTTCTGTGTTGGGAAGTGTGGGTGTGTGGGGGGGGGCAGTGACACTCACATATCTCTACTCTTATAAAAAAATAGAGTTGGTGATGATGGTGTTCCTGCCATCCTACAATATAGGCCATCTGATTTATATCTGACGGACATGAAGGAAAATATGGAAATTTTGCAAAAAGATACCCACACCCCTCTCCGCATTTGCAAATAAGGCATTCCCTCGTTCATCCTTTTCTCCCACAAGATAAACTTCTCATACAAATGCATCTTGATGTTTCGTGCAACGCACATGGGCATCTTGCTAGTAGGGAGAAGGAGTTTGTGTGACACATATCTAGCTATATTAAGGGATAGGTAGATAGCATATGTGTGAGAGACATTATTATACTTTGAGACATTAGTGGTTGTGGGTGGGCGGAATTAAAGGGGTGGGCGTGTTAGACATAGAGAGCGTGTGTGTTTCTGTGTGAGAGACTTGTAGGACGGGGTAGAAAGACGAATTTAACCCTGACGGAGGGAGAGAAATACACGAAGTGCGTGTGTGTGATTCCGATGCCCACAGGGAAATGAGATATGTATGCGTGTGAGAGAGATTGCACAATTCATTCACGTATCACTATCTAGCGACCGTGGACGTGCATCGCTTGAACATAAGTCAATATCTACTTCGTATCATGGCCAAAGGTACAATATCGATTCAACACTATAATGATTGGACACTCACATATCACATTTTTTTCTATTTAAATAAACCTTTTTCAGTTGTGCATGCCAAAGTTACAGTGATGTTTCTTCAAACAACCAATGTAGCTATCATGAACATGCACCATTGTTACTCTTGCATTCAAATTCATTAGTCTTTGATGATTTAAGTTTCTATTTTGAAGTAATATATGTAATATTCATATATGAATTCAACAGTTACGCAATTTATGAAATGGAGGCTATGTAATCATATGAGGTAACACTTTTAAGTAGCTAACTACAATATCCATTTCTTTTTGTGCGCCTCTACACTAACACGTCAATGCATTATATTTAAAGTAAATAACCAATGGCACTAAATTATCTATTTACACGAGAAATACATAGGCTGAGCGTTTGATCCCTTTTTTTGTGAACGCGCCACTACACCCGTACAATTGGCCGCGCCCGTGTGAACGTCCAAGTTATCGGCGCATCATCCCGAGTTATTGTCTTTTTTTCTGGGGTGGACTTCACACTAGTTATTAACTGCTGGCGCGTGCCCCGTGTACACAGTCTAGCATGACCTTCCCGCTAGCACGGTCCAAAATTAGTTGAAACTGGATACGAACAATCCCGCAGGCGGAAAAATCTCCCGCCTCCTTCTAAAATTTCCGCCACCTTAGTCTTTAGCATGTGAAATCCCCCTTTTGTCCTTGGTGCACGGAGACCAACAGTTACAATACCGCCCTCATCTACATGATAGGTCGAGGCTGCTTTGGTAACTTCCGGTTCCCCCCACTACATGACACCCCCATTTCCTCTCCCCCCTCCCACAAAAACGACTAACTCCACAGCACCAGAGCATCTTACATCAC
>NC_057804.1:314659739-314660339 GCF_018294505.1 Triticum aestivum | reverse complement strand
TTACATCACGTCGTCCGTACTTCATCGCCCTTTCTCCCCTCCCCTCTCGAAACCCTAGACTGCTCATCCACCGGCGTACCATAGCCCATTTACTGCCAGCGGCGTCCACCTCACCAGATCTACTTCTGCGGCCGCATCTACCCCTCCCACCTCCCCTAGAAACAAGTAGACTGCTCATCCATCACTGTACCACAGCCCATTCAGTGCCGGCCTTGTCCATGGCGCCGGATCTGTTTCGTCGGTACTCTCATCAACCGCCGCGCATCTGCAGCGGATCATTCGTACTCCCCACCAGAGACGCTTCGTCCACACCCCCCGGAGCCGCCCCACCGACGCCCCCGTCGACGGCCTCTGATCCTCTTCGCCGACACCTTCCTCAACCCTACCGGAGTCGCTTCGCCGACACCTTCCTCAACCCTACCGGAGCCGCTTCACCGACACCAGCGTCAACCCTACCGGAGTAGCTTCGCCTATACCATTCTCAACCCTACCGGGGCCGCTTTGCCAACTCACAAGTCCACGGCCTCAGATCTGCTTCCTCGCACCCTCATCCAACCTACCGAAGCAGCTTCTGACGCCCCGTCCACGGCCGCAGATCCG
>NC_057804.1:314556859-314659469 GCF_018294505.1 Triticum aestivum | reverse complement strand
AACCATCGGAGCAGCTTCTGACGCCCCATCCACGGCCGCAGATCCGCGTTGTGGACACCATCCTTAACCCAACCACCGGAGCAGCTTCACCTACACCCTCGTCCACGGCCACAGATCCGCTTCGCCTACACCGTAGTCCACCCTACCAGAGCTGCTCCACAAACACCCTACTCGACGGTTCTAGATCTCCTTACCGGACCCTGACAGCCAGCGCAGCGTCATCACCCTCGACGTTTCTAACCTGATTCCCACCGTCTGGAGAGATGCCAAGCACCTGCCACGGCCTAGGTACTTGTCACCTTTAAACCCGTCCAGCATCACCTACCCGATGTACTTCAAATATACTAACCGATCGATGTTACCTGTTATGCAGCTGGCAAAAACTACAAGGACGATGTTTCTTCTGGATCTAACAGCTTGGCCAACCAAGATCCTGGACTGAGGCATTGCTATGATCTTGTAAGCACGTATCTCTCTCTTGTATTGTTCTATGCCTGCCAGTGTGCTTTGCTAGGATTTTCGACCAGTAATCCCTTTGCGCAGACAATGATTTCTACTACTGGCTGCTAAATTAGATATGTAGATGTCATACATGATACTACCTCGTACCTCTGTTCCTAAATATAAGTCTTTCTAGAGATTCCACTATAGGCTACATACGGAGCAAAATGAGTGAATCTACACTCGAAAATGCATCTATATACATCTGTATGTGGTCCATACTGGAATCTCTACAAAGACATATATTTAGGAACAGGGGCAGTACATTACACAAAATCGTAGGTAGCATGTAGGAATTCCAGTGCACTACATTAGGCTCCCTTAGAGTGCCTGCCAGTCCAGCATAGAGAGTCATGGCTAGTTTATGGTACGCACACAATCGTTAATTGGTGGTTTAAATATGCGCAAGGGATATGCAATGTAGTATCATGTAGAGATGTCTGAAATTAGCCGTGTGAACTTGCAGATAGGGTTACACAATGAAAAAGTACAAGATGTATGTGGCAATTTCATGGAACATCGCAAAAAAGGGAGTGACAGCAGTGAGCCTATACAGTGTGCTATGGTACGTCACTCCTCCATTGCAATCATCGTGACATGTTATTTGTATGCCAGTTCTATTAGCCAAGTTTCTTAGGGACAATTATTACGAGTTATCCTAAGAAAATAAGCACATGTGAATATAAGCTCCATGTAATACGCCAACCAGTTCTTTTCATTGCATTTTCAGCTTATCTTTGGTATGATCAGTGGAAAGTCTAGATTGCATTATATATATTTTTCATTTTGCTGCACCTATGGAAATTAATTTGACTTGCAAACATCACAAATTGAACCCAGTGCAGTAATTAATATGATAGGAAAACAGATCATCACTATTTGCTCAAAATGCAAATTCAAAGATACCATCTACTTGGCACAATCTACTTTGGTCAATGTTTTCCATAGAGATCCCATTGCCTAATTTAAATGAATAACGCATGACCCACATTTAAATGAAGAACAATTATTTGTTGAAATTCGATGGTCCAAGTGGCTGGTTATTATGATATAGCAGCACCACCTTAAAGCATCATATAGTAGTAGCAGCAGCTCATAGCAACTCATCATACAGCAGCAGCAGTCTGCAATTCATCATATACCAGCAGCAGCTCATAGCAACTCATCATACAGCAGCAACAGTTTGCAATTCATCATATACCAGCAGCAACTCATAGCAATTCATCATATAGCAGCAGCAGGAGCAGCTCATAGCAATTCATCATATAGCAGCAGCAGGAGCAGCTTGTAGGAACTCATCATATAGCAGCAGCAGCAGCTCATAGCAATTCATCATATAGCAGCAGCAACAACTCATAGCAACTCATCATACAGCAGCAGCAGCTCATAGCAATTCATCATATAGCAGCAGCAGGAGCAGCTCATAGCAATGCATCATATAGCAGCAGCAGAAGCAGCTCATAGCAATTCATTGTATAGTGGATCAGAATGAAAATTTGGCAAAAAATCAGAGGAGATCCTCACCTTGTTGGATGAGCTCATCCTTCAACAGCACCTCAAGGCCATGGCCTGGGAGGAGGGGAGGGGGAACAAGGTGCCTTCTGCTGCAGTGTGGCATCAGCCGTAGTTGTGCAGCGCCCGCTGGAGTAGTGCGTTGGACGAACCACAGTGGAGCAGCTGCTGGAGACCATGAGAATGAGGGGCGGCGCTAGAGGGAGGAGCAGCCAGGGAGATTTGCCCCTACCCGCTGGCCATGTAGCCTAGCTGGACATAGCATCGTCGAGGACCAGGCCAGATGGGACCAGTGGCGATGGCTCGCTGGAGGAACCCTAGTGCTGCAGGCAGGGGATCGAGGTAGAGGGAAAGGGGAGAGGAGATGCAAGCGGGCAGGGCAATGAATGCTTGCGTGTTTGTTTTTACTTGAGGGTCAGGTGTGACACATGCGTCAGCAGTTGCATTTTGAGTGTAATATAGGCAGACAACAGAGTCATTTCACTATTCCCCTTCCCTTCAATTTTTAGTGAGGTTCTACCCGAAACACCCCCCTCCAAAGCGAAATTAGTTAAGCCCAAGCCCATAACTCAAAAATGACTTCTTTACATCTTTTATGGCTTATTTTGACAATATACCCTGAAAAGGCAGAATCAAACTGGCCCTAAACCTGCAATTCAATTGTGCGTGCAATGATGAATCACTCCTGCCTGCTATCTGTACATTTAGGCATCATCATATATGGCATAACCTAATACATGTGCATTCCATTGTAGAATCTGGAATATGCAATGTTTATGTTAGTTCATACGTTGCATATGATGTTTAAATGCCCCTTAAATCTAGTCAGTCAAGTGATGGTCTTTAAGCCTCCTTCTTTGCTTCTTTTCTTGATATGTAAGATTTTCTCACACATCTGTTCAATTGCTTGTTTGCATCAGCCAGCCATACTAGGACTATTTGCTTGATTACTTGTTGTTCTTGACCTAACACTCTAACAGAGCTTGTCAATGATTTAAACACTAAGGGCTGCTGTAGTGGGGCCTTGTCTAACTCATAGGTGAATAAAGGTTTGGCTGTACACTACAGTAGGCTCTCCAAGAGTACCTGGAGATCCAGTTCGAAGGTATGCCTAGTTTTTACATAGTGCAGACATAGTAAATGCTCATTTCATTGTGTGCAAGTGCAAGAGATGCGGCATGTTTCATTATGTGGTGTTGTTTTGTTATAATCTCATCCTTTTGTGTTCACAGACTGGAAAGTATGCATATTTATCTTCCAAGGAGATGAGTAACTAGATTGTGTCACCTTGCAGAGGGGGTGCAATGAAGATAAGATTGAGGATTTCCAAGTACAAGATGTTAGGAAGGAGCCTTGCAAGAGAAGTAGGAGCTGCGCTGAGCCTCTTCAACCTGCTAAGGTAAGTCACTGTATGCAACTCAACAGTTCAATTCCTTGTTTGTTTCAGGCATAGTTAATTTTCTCTTTTCAATTGCTTTATTTGTCCTCACTTAATGAGATGCCCAAATAATTATGCCTGATGTTCGGTACTTGTATCACTATTAGTTGACATAATTAAAGGCCTTACCATTTAATTACTCTGCCGAAGTGTGCGTGAAGCTTTGAAGTCTATTAACCAACTATTATTGCATGAGGCTCACAAACTAGTTTATACTATGCTAATGATTGCATAGTTTTGCCTGCTGTAGTATGTTTGTATGAAACCCTCTGTTGTTCATTATGCTCCCTAAGACTTTAATTGAGGTACAGAATGGCCAACTGCTTGCTTACTTATACACAACATGCTGTCTAAATTTGTAACTTGTCGGTGTTCTCGATTGGGCCCCAACATCATGCTCCTCTGGTGAGCTAAGAGGGATTTCTGTATGCAGGCTGCACAGACTATCTTTTTTATAATTTTTAAAATATCACCTACTTATGCTTCATGACGTGTAACATTTTTTTTTGTGAAAGTGACATGTAACATTATTGTTAGTCCTGTTTTGCCATGTAGTACAAAATAGTGTCTTGTTCGCTTCACTGCTGTAACTATATTTTTGCCCTAGTCATGTGTACTTACAGAAACATTTCAGGATGAAGTGACATCAACACAAAAATCTGCGAGCAGTGCGGCATGGCCGTTACCGAATGATTATGGATTGGAATTGGAATGTGCTGATGTTCTCGAGCATCAACTAGAGGTGGCAAGACAACGTGTACATGATTGTCAACGTATAATCAACAAGTTGAGACTGGACATGCAGGTATTAGATGCAGGAGTCAAAAAATGAAACAAGACACCGAGGTAACCATGAAGGAATTGGAGATTTTGTAGACTGAAATTTGTGCTATCTGAATCCGGTCAATCCTATTTTCTGAAGAGATTATAGTTCAAATGGAGTTAAGTTGATGCGCGTCCATGATGTATGAGCCGTATTTGCCCAGTGTATGTAATTTGATGTTTGTGTATGCTTTATTATCACCTGTGCCGTACCATAATGCCCAGTGGGTATAATCGGCTGTAATTTCTTTATTGTATAGTGTAGGATTATTCTACCTTTCTATGCCTTGATCTCTTTGTTGTATAGTGTATGCTTTTTAGAGGTGATAGTATTGAGTAGGATAATTCTTTGAATATGCTATATCGTTCAAACGGGGGCCAACTCGCCCGACCATGGGCCTTCTACGTCTCGTAGGATCCATGGGCCTTCTACGTCTCGTAGGATCCACGGGCCTTCTACGTCTCGCAGGATCCATGGCCCTTCTACGTCTTGCAGTGTCCATGGGCCTACTACGTCACGTAGGATCCATGGGCCGCCGACTCATTTATGGGTCTTGTACTGGCCTTTAATGGGCCGTAGACGGGCCTATAATGGAAATTGTACGTTTTATTGGCTGACCATAACGGGCCGTTAATAGGCCATATTTGGTGATGCTATGAAAATGGCCCAACAGACTAACAGACCACAAACGGGCCGACTGTAACGACGGGCTGAATTTGGCCCACAAGCAGAAAATGACGGTAACGGGCCGTAAGTAACTGAATGCTGCAAATGAGCCCAAGAATAAATGGGCTCTGAGAAGGCCGAAAGATAACATGGGCTGGAAACGGCCCAACTGAATAACGGGCCCTTAATGGGTATAAAGCGATACACTTTCATTACGGGCCAGTTTCACAACGGGCCGTTAATGGGTCTAAAGTAATACACTGTTCATTGCGGGCCAGTTTCACCACGGGCCGTTAATAGGCCAAGAGTTACATAGGGCCTCATATGGGCCAAAAGACATCATGGGCCATACATGGGCCAGAAGTGAAAACGGGCTGGAATCATATTGGATGGCCCAGATGACGCTACTGGGCCTAATTCAGATAGGGCATAACGGGCCTTGGGTTAGCGGGCTGTAAATGGGCTATATGCGAACAGGCCGTTAACAGGCTTTCCATGGGCCGGCCCATCACCTGTTGACCAAGTCAAACGGGCCGGCCTTTTCACAGGAATGGGCCTCTGTTGGGTCGTGCCATGTGTCGACGTATCATAGGCGCCTTCTATCCAATGAGTGGATGACATCTGTCCCAACAATGAGCCGACACGTGTTTCCTCCAGCCAATGATGATTTTACACGTGGAAAATCCCCATTGGTCGGGGCTGTTAACGGGTTATCGGATCCAAAACCCGACCTGATAGCTTAACGGCGTTCCGTTATGGTGGATGCCACGTGTCGGTCACCCTTGACGAAAGCACTTCTATGACGCGCGATTTATCGTCATGGAAGTGGACACTTCCGTGATGATAATTTTGGTAATATCATCGAACACTTCTACGACATCACAGGTATGACTATCTCGATTCTGTCATAAATTTGTCATGGATGTACATGCATGACAAAAAACGCGACCTACTGTGACAAACACGTATCATCACGGAAGTGTATTTTTTTGTAGTGTTGCTACAGAACTTGAGAACTTCAATTGTATGCTACTGGACAAGTTTGTTGCCGGAGGTATCATCACCAAGCTTCCTCCTTCATGGAGGAACTTTGCTACCTTACAGAAACATAAGAGGCAGGAGTTTTCCGTTCCGGATCTCATTGGTACTCTTGATGTGGAAGAAAGGCGAGAGCAAAGGACACACGTGCTTGAGGTATTGAGGGAGGATCTAGTGCCAATCTGGTATAGAAGAAAAACTTCCATCCCCACAAGTTCAAGAACAAGGGCAAGTTTGATGGTAAAGCAAAGTTTGATGGCAAGAACAAGGTTGTACAACACACAAACTTCAAGAAGAAGAATGACAAGAAGAAAGGTGTTTGTCATGTGTGTGGAGATCCTGATCATTGGGCTCCTAGTTGCCCTAATCGCTATGACAAGCGTTGTTAGGACCCCGATCCTAAGTCACACCGATCTAGCATGTAACACATCATATCAATTTGCGGCCTCACGCACCGTATTCCCATGGGTACAACCTTGCCTGGCCCGGGACCGTTTCCGCCTTTTTGGCTCACGTATATGATAGTGTCGCTAGCATCCATATGACACAGAATCCAGGCCAACATGACTAGTTGTAAACCCAAAGTGGCACTAACTTATAGGGACATGCATACATGACCCAGCAACGAACGTGTCGGTCATCAACGTATGAACCCAAGTCGTAGCAAGCTACAAGGACTTAAAGGAACAATGCATGACATTTCCCCGAAGGGGCAGACACGGGAACAAAGAAGGACACATGCCGGCCAGCCGAAGTGTTCCGGAGCAGTAACAAGCTACCATGGCTTAGTGGAAGCACTAGGAGACATTTCCCCATAAGAGAGGCTACCAAGAATAAACAACTAGGTTATCAGATCCCACACATACCAAACATTTCAAATCATACACACAATATGCTCGATATGTGCAAATACAATATGGCATCACAACAAAACTCTATAACTCAAAGTATTTATTCATTAGACTCCGAGGAGTCAAACATAGTAAGAATTACAAACATGGGTCACATGACCCAACATACAGAGCATACAGGCAACGAAAGCTTAACATGTCTAAGTATAGACAACTACAAATGAAAAAGGCTGAGAAGCTTGACTATCTACAAGACCCTCCCGAGGGCACAAGGTCATAGCTGAGGTAACAAGCTAAACGTCGAAGTCCAAGCGGAACTACTAGTGAGATTGAAGTCTCTCCACAAAAACATAAATTAAGCAAACATGAGTACAAATGTACCCAGCAAGACTTACATCAGAACTAACTACATATGCATCAGTAGCAACAAAGGGGTGGTGGATTTTAACTGCAGCAAGCCAGTTTTGACTCAGTGGCTATCCTGTACTACGACTGTTGGTAACTCTTTTGAGGTGGCGCACATGAGTCCACATATTCACCATATCAATACACCACTATGGATCCGATCCCGTCACCCTACGAGAAGGCCATCCATAGCACTCATGCTTATCTTGTGCATTTTAGAGTATCCACTTTCACTTTGTCTATGAACTGTATAGGCAACCAAAAGTCCTTTACCGCGAACGCGGCTATTCGAATATATGATGTTAACCCTGCAGGGGTGTACTTATTCACATGTGCTCTCTCCACTTACTGCCATGTACACGTCATGTATCTCAGCAACCTTCAAGCGGAAGCCTGGCGAGGGTGTCGCCACGACCTGACTAACCACACAAGTCCCTAGTCTAGGTTTATCGCCTATTCAAGTTCCATCCGTAGGGAGTCCAGCCGAGGTTCCCACTACGACCCCGAATGATGTGTGCATGGTTCCCGAGCCCGCCAAACGGGTGCCTTGGTACACCGTGCCACGAGCCTACCGCATCACATCCCACCCCTAGGGTCAGCACTACGCACGCCCTCCAGCATACTACAAACACCAGAAACTACGTGCAACTCTAGGACATAGGACAGGGGGGTTAATAAGTCGAGAGGGGCACTTAAGCATTCCAATGCGTGGTAGTAATTGTCTTGGATCACAGACATAGAACTCAGTTCCCGAGGACGGCTTCAATGAGACAACCCACCATGTACTCCTATATGGCCTCTCATCGATACCTTTACCAAATCGTGTTCACACACTTAGCTCTTAACGGTAGGACATGTTCACCATATTCCAATTCATCCTCGATGAATCAGACCTGACACAACTCTAAGCAGTAGCAGGCATGACAACAAGCATGAATGAGTAGGCATATCAGGGCTCAAACAACTCCTACTCATGCTAGTGGGTTTCATCTATTTACTATGGCAATGACAGGTCATGCAGAGGAAAGGGGTTCAACTACCACGTCATGTAAAAGTTGAATCATTTTTGTCCTATGCAGTAAAAGATAGCAGAAGTGTGCGAGTGGGATTATATCAGAATGAACAAGGGGGTTTTGCTTGCCTGGCACTTCCGAAGATAATGTAGCTCTTCATCGGTGTCATCGAACTCATCGTCGGAACAACGTCTACTAAGAGGGAACAACAACGGCAAACAGAGAAGGAACACAATCAATGCAATGCACAATATGATGAATGATCATGACATGGCAAAATGAGTGTGTTTGAGCTACTGCAACTAGCAACAATTTAAATAAAGTTGGTTTAAACCCAAGATTCAAATTCAAAATCCATATGTGGATATTCAAATGCCATTTATTTGATTTGCCCAAATCAGTAGTCATAAGTTGTTATAACATGCATGAAAATGGCATAGATGGAAAGATTGGATTTTTCTGATCATTTTTCATATATAAATTATTTCATTTGGAGTTACAATTGAATTTATATGATTTTTTGAAGTAGATACTATTTTCTAGAATTTTCTAAATTAGTTTTAATCCAAAAAATCATTTACGGTGTCAGCATGATGTCAGCAAGTCAACTAAGGCTGAGTAGGGTTAAACCTGGCTAGTGGGTCCCACTGGTCAGTGTCACAGCGCTGGCTTGGGTCACTGACGGGTGGGGCCGGTCAAGGGCCACATCAGCAAGGTCAACGCTGACGCGTGGGGCCACGGTGGTTAACTATAACTAAACATGAATTAAACTGCGGTTAATTAAGGGCATGGGGCCCATGTGTTAGTGGGTCAGGGAGTAATTAAGCTGGGTAATTAGTCCCTAATGACGGTGCCACATCATCACGTCGGAGACCAGCCGGCGGTGACCACAGGACACAGCGGGGGCACGCCGAACTTGCACTAGAGGCGTCGACTTAGCACGTTGAGGGAACCAGGGCATAGCCCTTGCTCTTGTGCATCCAGAGGGCTAAGTGGGAGGTCGCGGGGTCACCGGAATCATGCTCGGCGACGAGCTATGGCGGCGACCGAAACCATGGCACGAGGCAGACGTTGCTGCGGTGCACGGGGAGGCCAAACGAGGGGTTATACGGCTTCCTCAGGACCTGGCGAGCACGTGGGTGCTACAGGAATGAGCGAAGGAGCTCGGGAGCACGAGGCTTGCTGGTCATGGCGGCGGTGGTGTACGGAAGCTTGTGGGGCATGGCTACGACGCGAGAACAGTGACAAAAACCGAGGCGAAAAGAGGTGGTGCTCACAGTGAAGTCATTGGGCTGCTCAGTGTGCTCGGGGAAGACCAGCAGGCAGCGAATCAACGATGGCGGTCTTCGGGCACCGGCAATGCAGATGATGGATGTGACGGCAGTGTACCCCCGGGCTTCGGATCTTCCATGTGAAGTCGAGGATGAGCCTCGCGGAGCGACTGGACACGGCAGCGAGGCGAGTTGTGCACGGTGGACGCGAGGACAGCGAGCGACGGTGATGGGCGCGTGCGGGCACGGGGGAGAGAGAGCGGCAGAGGAGGGGATGAGAACGGGGAGAGAGAGGGAGTGAGCCAGGGAGCTGTGTGGCGTCGCGGGAGACATCCATGGGGAGGAAAGGGCAGCCAGGCAGGGAGGAGGTGGCCGGCGTGCGTCCGGCACACTCCCTCTGCCTTTTGGTGCGAGCTGGAATAAGACAAGGGGAGGAGGTGGGCTGGGCCAACAGTGTTGGGCCGCAGCTAGGCCGCTAAGTAGGCTCTCTCTCTTCTAATTATTGTTTTTGTTTCTGTTTTCTATTTCTGTTTTGTTTTATTACTTTGCCAATGTTTTGCAAATTCAAATGAATTCCAAACAATGCCAAATATCCTTTGACCATGTTTATGTTGCTTCATGGACTTTTCCAATAGCACACAAAATATATCAGAGGCATTTGGAAATATATCCCATATATATTTGAGTATATTTCCAAATTCAAATAGAATAGTGATTTAAATATAGTGCCCAAAACATTCCACAAAAAAGTTCACTATTTTTGGTTTGGTCTCAAAGCCTTGCCAAAAATATCAAACATTGATGAAGGCATATTTTGTTCATTGAATGAGATTTTAGGGTTCTTTACCCTTTATTAAAATTGTTTTTGAGGCTTTGAATATTCCTCAATTCAAGTTTCTTCAGTTTAAACATGATGCAACAACCAAGCTAGTCCTAGTGCAAGGTAAAGCTAGGGATGTGACAAGCGTCATCTTGGGAAAGGCGGCAAGAGTGCTAATATTGTCATTGGAGACACTGACATGAAGGATGTTGGGTATGGTATATTTCCCACTATTTTTTCAGTATGTCATTCTCCTGATTGGTTGATTGACACGGGTGCTAATGTGCATGTATGCGGCGATATTTCCATGTTTTCGTCTTATCAGACCGCAGGGACTTCCACCGTGCTAATGGGCAACGGTTCAAGTGCTTCTGTTCGTGGTGTTGGCACAGTCGATCTGAAGTTTACTTCGGGGAAGATCCAGCGGCTGAAGAACGTGCATTATGTACCCTCCGTCAATAAAAATCTTGTTAGCGGATCTCTTCTGTGTAGAGATGGCTACAAGCTTGTCTTTGAGTCAAATAAATTTGTAATATCCAAGTATGGAACTTTTGTTGGTAAAGGCTATGAGTCAGGAGGCCTGTTTCATTTATCCTTGTCAGATGTTTGCAATAAAGTTGTTAATCATGTTTGCAACAATAGTGAATCAAATGTGTGGCATTCGCGTCTCTGTCATGTTAATTTTGGTTGCATGTCATGACTAGCCAAATTGAACTTAATCCCTAGTTTCACCACTGTCAAGGGATCTAAGTGTAAACTTTGTGTGCAAGATAAGCAACCTCGTAAGTCTCATACAACTGCGGAAACGAGAAATCTTGCTCCACTAGAGCTCATACATTCATATCTATGTGAAATGAATGGTATTTTGACAAAAGGTGGAAAGAAATATTTCATGACGTTAATTGATGACTCCACTAGATACTGCCAAGTGTATCTTCTGAAATCTAAGGATGAGGCTTTGAGCTATTTCAAGATCTATAAAGTCGAAGCAGAAAACCAACTTGATCGAAAGATCAACAGGCTCAGGTCCGATCGTGGTGGAGAGTATTTCTCAAATGAATTTTATTCCTTTGGTGCGGAACATGGTATAATCCATGAGAGGACGCCTCCCTATTCACCTCAGTCAAATGGGGTAGCAGAAAGAAAGAACCTTACTCTAACTGATTTGGTTAACGCCATGTTAGACACATCGGGTCTCTCCAAGGCATGGTGGGGGAGGCGATATTGACTGCATGTCATGTCCTAAACCGAGTTCCCACAAAGAACAAAGAGATAACTCCATTCAAGGAACGACAGAAGAAAAGGTTAAAATTCTCTTATCTATGAACCTGGGGTTGTTTGGCAAAAGTCAATGTGCCAATTCCAAAGAAGCGCAAGCTAGGACCAAAGACTCTGGATTGTGTTTTCCTGGGATATGCTTTTCATATCATTGGTTATAGATTCTTGGTTGTAAAATCTGAGGTACCTGACATGCATGTCGGTACGATCATGGAGTCGAATGATGCGACTTTCTTTGAAGATATCTTTCCCATGAAGGATATGGCTACCTCATCTAATCAGGAGATGCCTAGTTCATCGAATCAGGAACCAGTTACAATTATTGAACCTGCCATTTCGATGGAACGCTTCGAAAATCCTGTGGAGGAGAACAATGAAGTTCCTACTAGGAGCAAGAGACAGATGACTGTAAAGTCCTTTGGTGATGATTTTCTTGTCTACCTAATAGATGTCACTCCCAGTTCTATTTCAGAGGCCTATGCATCTGAAGATGCTGACTACTAGAAGGAAGTGGTCTGTACTGAGATGGATTCCATCTTGGAAAATGAAACTTGGGAGACAACGGATCGTCCTTATGGGTGCAAACCTATAGGGTGCAAATGGGTACTCAAGAAGAAACTTAGGCCTGATGGTACTATTGAGAGGTACAAGGCACGGCTCGTGCCTAAGGGTTATACCCAAAAGGAAGGTGAAGACTTCTTTGATACTTACTCACCTGTGGCTCGACTGACCATTATTCGAGTTCTACTTTCACTAGCTGCCTCACATGGTCTTCTCATTCATCAAATGGATGTTAAGACTGCTTTCCTAAATGGAGAGTTGGACGAGGAAATTCACATGGAACAACTAGATGGGTTTGTAGTAGATGGTCAGGAAGGGAAAGTGTGCAAGTTGCTGAAGTCTTTGTATGGACTTAAGCAAGCACCCAAGCAGTGGCATGAGAAGTTTGAAAGAACTTTAACAGCTGCAGGTTTTGTTGTAAACGAAGCTGATAAATGTGTGCACTATCGCCATGGTGGGGGCGAGGGAGTTTCTTTGCTTGTATGTTGATGACATACCGATTTTTTTGGAACAAATCTAAATGTTATTAAGGAGGTCAAGGATATCCTATCTCGTTGTTTCGAGATGAAGGATTTAGGAGTGGTTGATGTCATTATGAATATCAAGTTGTTGAGAGAAGATGATGGTGGGATTACATTGCTTCAATCTCACTATGTGGAAAAGATCTTGAGTCACTTTGGTTATAGTGACTGCAAGCCCTCTCCAACACCATATGATGCCAGCGTGCTTCTTCGAAAGAATCGAAGAATTGCTAGAGATCAATTGAAATATTCTTAGATTATTGGCTCGCTTATGTACCTAGCCAGTTCTACAAGACCTGACATCTCTTTTGCTATTAGCAAACTGAGTAGGTTTGTCTCAAAACCAGGAGATGTGCATTGGAAAGCTCTAGAGAGAGTTTTGCGTTATTTGAAAGGCACTGCGAATTATGGAATTCACTACACTGGGCACCCAAAGGTGCTTGAAGGGTATAGTGACTCAAACTGGATCTCAGATGCTGATGAGATAAAGGCCACGAGCGGATATGTATTCACTTATGGAGGTGGCGCTGTTTCTTGGAAGTCTTGCAAGCAGACCATCTTAACGAGGTCAACAATGGAAGAAGAACTCACATCACTAGATACAGCTACGGTTGAAGCAGATTGGCTTCACCGGCTCTTGAATGACTTGCCGGTTGTTGAGAAACTTGTACCGGGTATCCTTATGAACTGCGACAATCAAACTGTGATCACGAAAGTGAGCAGCTCAAAGGATAACATGAAGTCATCAAGACACGTTCAGAGAAGGTTAAAGTCTGTCAGAAAAATGAAAAACTCCAGAGTTATTGCATTGGATTACATCCAAACATCTAAAAATCTGGCAGATCCTTTTACTAAGGGTCTATCACGTAGTATGATAGATAATGCATCAAAGGAGATGGGTATGAGACCCACAATATGAGTTGTCACAGTAGTAACCTAGTCTATGTGATCGGAGATCCCGTGAATTAGATGTGGAAGACAAGTTGTTGGTCAACTAAGAGGAGAGTATCCTTACTATTAACAATATACCACTCCATGAAGATGCAATACTCTCCTAATCTGCATGGCATGTTGATGTATATCTTAATGTGTCCTAAGTGGCTCATTGAAGCAGAGATGTCGTCCCGCAGAACATCTTTTGAAGAACACACCTATATGAGTCTGATTGTTAAACGTCGCAATCTATGAGAGTAGGGTGCTCTCTAGTAAACTCATGAAAGGTCTCGGAGTATGACACATAAGCTCCACCCGTGGGGAAGACCCGTGGTAGCCAAGTATTGGTCAAGGCTTTGTGTGAAGCTAGATTCGCAGAAAACTTGCAGTTCAAGGCCTGGTCCACTGTTCAAGTTGCTTACTAGTGTAGCATAGAGTTCTAGGTGGAAGTTCAACTTAACAGTCTCCACTGCATTACCGATATATTAAACAGTGTTTTGGAACTAAAGGAAAATTCTATGTGCCTCTAGGATCTGGTGAGGGATTGCTGGAATTTATTCTATTTCCGGGCCAGCACAATAGCATTTCAGAAATTCCTAATAAATCCTAGAGGCCCACTCATCCCATTTGTGCAAGGCAAGAGGTGGAACCAAAGTTTAGTCCCACATTGCTAGTTTGGTGGGAGTTGGACCTCCTTATAAGGGAGGGTGTTTCCCCACATGCATGAGCATGCGAACAAGAGGGACATTCGCGCGCACTCCTCCTTCGCCACCCGCCTCACCACGCCACGCCATGCCTCGTCACGAAGCTCCACGGGTTGTGGGAATGAGTCGAGCCGATGTCTAAATTTTTGCCACGCATGACGGTTATACGAACGGTCACATGGGAGAAGTGAGCAGCTAAAAGGATAACATAAAGTCATCAAGACGCGTTCAGAGAAGGTTAAAGTCTGTCAGAAAAATGAAAAGCTCCGGAGTTATTGCATTGGATTACATCCAAACGTCGAAAAATCTGGTAGATCCTTTTACTAAGGGTCTATCACGTAATATGATAGATAATGCATCAAAGGAGATGGGTATGAGACCCACAATATGAGTTGTCACAGTAGTAACCTAGTCTATGTGATCGGAGATCCCGTGAATTAGATGTGGAAGACAAGTTGTTGGTCAACTAAGAGGAGAGTATCCTTACTATTAACAATATACCACTCCATGAAGATACAATACTCTCCTAATCTGCATGGCATGTTGATGTATATCTTAATGTGTCCTAAGTGGCTCATTGAAGCAGAGATGTCGTCCTGCAGAACATCTTTTGAAGAACGCACCTATATGAGTCTGATTGTTAAACGTCGCAATCTATGAGAGTAGGGTGCTCTCTAGTAAACTCATGAAAGGTCTCAGAGTATGACGCATAAGCTCTACCCGCGGGGAAGACCCATGGTAGCCAAGTATCGGTCAAGGCTTTGTGTGAAGCTAGATTCACATATTCAAGGCCTAGTCCACTGTTCAAGTTGCTTCCTAGTGTAGCATAGAGTTCTAGGTGGAAATTCAACTTAACAGTCTCCACTGCATTACCGATATATTAAATAATGTTTTGGATCTAAAGGAAAATTGTATGTGCCTCTAGGATCTGGTAGGGGATTGCTGGAATTTATTCTATTTCCGGGCCAGCCCAATAGCAATTTTAGAAATTCCTAATAAATCCTAGAGGCCCACTCATCCCATTTGTGCAAGGCAAGAGGTGGAACCAAAGTTATAGTCCCACATTGCTAGTTTGGTGGGAGTTGGACCTCCTTATAAGGGAGGGTGTTTCCCCACATGTATGAGCATGAGAACAAGAGGGACATTCACGCGCACTCCTCCTTCGCCGCCTGCCTCGCCACGCCACGCCACGGCTCGTCACGATGAGCCGCGGGTTGCGGGAATGAGCCGAGCTGATATCTAAATTTTTGCCACGCACGACGGGTATATGAACGGTCACACGAGAGCTGAAACATTTTTGCTGTAGTGGATATTGAATCTGAACGGTGCACCTTTTCGCCTACTGCATGTTCGCTTTGTCTCCCTCTGTTGCTTCACCTCCCGTCGCAGGCTATTCGCCTCTTTCTTCTGTGCCTATATAAGAGAGGTCGCTCCTCTACAGAGAGACACATTAGAAAGACCATCTCCTTCTCTCCACCAAGTTCCTGAGCACTGCGCTGCTGCTATGTTCTTCCCCATCCCGGCTTGCGGCGTGCACCGCAGGTCGGGACAGTAGGCCTCCGAAACCGCACCTCTTTGAGTCCTATACGGGAGAAGGGTGATAAGGTTTTTGGGGAGCGCTCTGCGCGACTACTGACCAGTTCATCACGGACACCGATAACCACTTCCCCAACGATGACTTCTTCCCCGACGTTGACAATCTCTTCGACGACATGGCTGGCGAGGATGTCGACCCCAAGTCCAGTGCTCCTGTTGCTGATACTGTCCCGTACGTGTTCTTGCTCTTCCTGTTAGTGGTCCTACCACAGTTCCTTGTTCTAGTGTTTGCCCTAGATACATTTGGTTACAGTTCATATATGCAGATGCTATTTATCTTCTCTCTGTCAGATCACATGACTTGTTTTATCTCTGCTATATTATTCATGCTTTATCTAGTATTTCTGTTAATAAAATCATTCGGTAGATTGATCATATTTCCAACACTATATTAGTGTATTGCTTAAAGAATAATTTCATAACTTATTTTTCACTTTAGGGGATACAAATATTCCATATGCTAAGCTAAACACTACGTGTGTTCGGCCCAAATTTTTCGTTGTCAGTGGACATAGCTAATCAGCATGCTAAAGATAGCAGTAGCATTATCAAAGTTGTCAGCACGAATGAAAGTAAGGTTTAAACCTTGTTGGATTATTGGCAACCTACTAATTTAGGTATTGTCTGTCCTCTACTATCTTCTACAACCTTTGAATTTGTTTAGTGGTAATTGTGGCAAATGAAAATCGACGATGGTGATGAAGCCAAGCGGCGGCGCTTGAGCAAGCGGACCGTCTGCTTGTTTCTAGCAACAAAACCTAGAATTGATCGATGCAAATGATAGAGGGGACTAGAGGGAGCTTCTGAGCGGGTTTAATTGAAGAATGGAGCATAAGCCATGAAGAACTACGCGGCGGAAACCGAGGTGGGTTTGTCTTGTCGAAGTTGAGCGTACAGAGGGGTAGAGGTGGAACCAATGGTGTGGGCATGCATTTGGGAGAGAGAAGAGCGGCTTGGGGTGATCATGACAAACGGGGCGTTCTATTTATAGCATGTCAACGAGCTCACCATGCAAATGATCATCGCAATCATTGAATCGGTGGGTGGAAGGAAAAATTGCAGGCCCACCAGTGAGCGCGAGCTTCGGGAGGAATCTAGAGGGGGCTGAAGTGGCTGGCGAGTGTTAGGCACACAAAAAAAGGCATGCAGGCCAGCCATCGCCGACCATTGGAGGAACCTCGCAGTGAGAATAGAAAATAAAGGAGTTGTCTTGCTAGGGAAGGCGGTCAGGTCATCTCCGCGTTGGTTGCAGGAGTCAGTAAGGAGATAGGGTCAGGGGAGGCACACGTAAGAGTTTGATTGGGAGAGAGAGAGAGGAAGAAAGGGGCGGCACTTTGGCGTGCTCATGACGTTGAGGCGCATCTGCAAGCGAGTGAGAGGGTACCAAGATGGTCGGGCGGCTTGGAGTGGGTGTCGCCACAGTGCGCTGGTGCATTGTAGCTTGCTCTAGACAATGGTTTTGGCTGGCATGTCCATTTTAAATGGAGAAGGGCTTTCCCAATTTGTTTCCGGAGAGCATTGAAGTGTCACGGGAAGTGTTAGGGTTAGGAGAGCTGCTAGAAGAAAATGGAGGGAGGGAGGGTTGTGCAATGGCTAGACAGAGAGAGAAATGAGAGTTTTAACCCTTCAAGTACGGAGCTTGACTAGGAAAAGGTTACTACGATGAAAAGGAAGATGGGGGAGAGTTGTGCTAAATGTTTGATAAAAATTGGGTAAATAGTGAAAACAACAAACTTTAATTCAATGAAGAAGGTGTTTGATTTGATTTAAACCTAGTTCCACCAAGTTCTGCTCAATGAAACATGGTCTGTGGTGAAGAGGGATTGAAGGTGATGATATGGAATTTTTATGTGCGTTTTAGGAGTCTGGTGTAGCAAATATTCAAACCCTAGATTTGACGAGAAGGTGTTTGATCCTTGTTTGGTTAATATGATACATATGACCATGTGGTGAAAAGTCTGGTATACCTTTGCCTTGCACATTCGACTTGAGCTTGGTGATGACTTTGATGCTTGCCTCAAGTTGGAATCCCTTTCTTGTCCACAACCACTTGGTGAAGATGCTCGAATTGCTTCCTCATATTGCAATGAGGGAAGCCTTAACTTAAGCCCATCTTCACATGAGCATTATCATGATGTGGACCGCAAGCTTCAAAGCATAATCCCCGGCTTCTCATCTTGCACTTGGACTCCTCGAACCCGATGACCATCACCACTTGATGTCATCCACACATAGGCTACTTGAGATCTTTCCTTTTGATCCAAGCCCATGAGAAACACCTAACCCACATAGACATAACAAACACATAGCATGGGTTAGGTAACAAAGCACAATTCACAATTACTTACCATACCACTAGATCACTTGATCCCACGTGGTACAATGTTTGCGCTTTGAGAGTTGACCATCTAGATATAATTTTCGAGCTTCATCTTGGTCAACCAACATCTTTACTCCAAGCTCCATCTTGGTTTCTTGAAAGCCACAATGAACTCTTCGTTTCCCTTCATTGCTTCAAGACAATATCACCAAAGACTCTTTCATGACCATATCAAGTTCCACTATGAATATCATCTTGGTCACCACTTGCCCTTCTAAGAACTCCATCACAATATCTTGAGAGACATAATGAATTCTTCACTCTAGTTGCTTGCTTTAAGACTTGATCAACCGAAACCCAACACGTGAGCTCACCATGGTCTTGTCTTGAAATCATAACTTGAATTCTTCTATTTGATTATTCTCTCAAACCCTTGATCCTTAAAAGCCCTCCATCATAATATCTTGAGAGGCATAATGAATTCTTCACTCTAGTTGCTAGCTTCAAGACTTGATCAACCTAAACCCAACAAATGAGCTCACCATGATCTTGTCTTGAAACCATAACTTGAATTCTTCTCTTTGATTATCCTCTCAAGCCCTTGATCCTTAAAAAGCCCAAATATGTCAGTCTTTGAGATCCTCCAATGAACTCCACAAATCAATCTTGATGGATTTAATAGAAGTAATCGAAGACCTACTTGAAACCTCACTAGATATGGGATCTCGAGAGCTAACACCTAGGCCTCGTGATCACGGGGTATCCAGAGAGTTGACACTCGACCCCGTGCGCACGGTACAAGCCCGTGTGCATGGGGTATCAGAGAAGGATACCATGAGGACTTCTTCAGATGCTTTGATGGAAGACTTCACAAAACAACCCAATGCACTTCAAGCATCACTCTGGAACATATCTTCATATAAGATTCAATGCACTTGATGCTCCATAGGAATTGTCATTTAACTCAAAAGCATAGAGCAAATATATCTTCATATATATGGACTTCATCCTTGATTCCATCCAATATCCTTGAGGCACTATCTTCATATATATGGACTTCATCCTTGATTCCAGCCAATATCCTTGAGGCATCATCTATGGACAAAACCTTCAAATATATATCTCATTGAGAAACATTAGTCCATAGAGATTGTCATTTAATAACCAAAACCACACTTAGGGGCTACATGCCCTTTCACCCACCATCAGCGCATCCTCGCTGCACCTTCCTGAACGCCATGGCGCCGAGCTCCTTCGAAGCGGCCGGCCCGCGCCGCGCTGCTCCAAGCGGGAGGAGGAGAGAGCCTCGCCGCCACCGAGCTGCACGGGCTTTGCCCGATGACACACGCCGGCGGCGGCGAGAGGGGAGGGGGCGACGGGTTGCGGCGCTGGCGGCGGCGGCTAGGGTTCGCCCCTAGCTGCCCGCGGGAGCGACCGAGGAGCGAGGTCCTTCAATTCCAATTGGTGCAAAGATAAACACCAAAGCCGTAACTACTAAGTGGGGGGAGAACCATGAAAGATCATACAAGAGACGATCCACAGGTTGGAAATCCTTCAATTCTAATGTGTTTGCTCATGCATAGTGATTCTCTTTGAGATCTAGAACCTGTAAACTCACAAGAAAGAAAAGGAGAGATCACAAATTCTTTCCATTTGACATAGTGTATTGCACATAGCACCTCTAGTTAAAATCAAAGAAACTGATCAGTTTTGTTTCAAAAGCACTAGGGCAAAAGAAACTAAAATTTACAGTAGCAAAAAAATACTGAAATTACTATTATCAATTTGCTGAAATTACTGGACAAGCACCTGTGCAAAACAAAGTTTTGATACAAAGGTAGATTCAGTATATATTGACAGTGTGAATAGATGCAATACCCAACAAAGACACTGTGCTTTACAGCCTAATTACCACTGTAATTTTACTGAAATTACACAGTAATTGCACTGACTGTAAATACAGTAAATATTCTAGTAAAAATGCATTGTGATTACCAATAGAAATTACATTGTAACAACATTATAAATTATAGAGAAATTGCACTATAATTACAGTAACACAGTAGTGGGATTTACAGTGTACTTACCCTAAAAATTACACGGTAATTACATTGCGATTACAAGTACATTGTAACAACGCTATGATTACAATACGATTACTCTGTTTACACTGTAATTAAAATGAGATTACAATTTTGAAGCCGTTATAAACTTAGATGCAACACTACCCAAAACATAGGGAAAACAAGGTTATAAAACGGATACAAATACTACCCAACAAAGACAAACCACAAAGAAAAAAGTTCTAAAATGCTTGCAGACCCAAAATAGGAGAAAGGGAGAAGTGTAATTAACCTGAAAATACACTGAAAATAGCATTATAATAGCCTGAAATTACATTCTAATTGCAGTGACTGTAAATTAAAAATCACAGTTACAACAAAAAATGCAATGTGGTTAACTCTAGAAATTATACTGAAATTACAATGTCACTACTATGTGATTTCAGAGGAAATTACACTGAAATTAAAATGAAATTACAGTTATGAAGTCGCTGTAACTTAGATGCAGCTAATACCTAAAAACGCACACCACTGCAAATAACAACAAAAAAAGCCAGTGGAATCAAACGCCCACGCTAGCAGAAAGAAAATCAACGGGGAATCGGATCCACCGCTACATCCCATGCTCCTACCACTGTAACTGCAAAAAAATCGGCAGAAAAATCCACCTATGCTACTACACACACCCACATCGAATCAAACCACAAAATCTAAAAGAAATTCAATGGGGAAAGGGAGAAGATCAGGATAACCAACTGAAATCACACGGCACTGAGCGGAAATCAAGCTGAAGAGAAAGAGGAGGAGATCGGAATCAGCATGGATGACGAGGAAATCGCCAAGAATCGGCTCCCTTTCTCAGCTTTGACTCTCGCCAAGAAACGCGAAAAGATAAGAATAAAAAAAAAGACAAAGAGAGAGCCCGGGCCCAAGCACGGGCTGGCCGGAAAACGAAAGCGCACCTGTAACACGCAGAAAAAAAATCGCCCGAAAAAGCCACCTCCCAGCGCGGATCTCAGCACGAGATCAAACGGCCGAAAATTTGGATGAAAACCAATTGTAAATCACTCAAAATTAGCAAAACCGTATCGGAATCCAGGAATCATTTCTAAATTACCGATAAAGTCCAAGAAAAATACACTTCCTCATCTCTTCCCTCACCCATACACTACCTCTCTCGGGTTCGTGTGGCCTCTCACCCTCCACCCAAAACCAGAGGGAGGGCATAGAAGACTACCAAAGGACTCCATGGCCACCATGGACGTCCTCTCCGCCAAGCTCCTCCGCTCCTCCCTCCACCCGCACGCCCCATTTCTTCCCTGCCCATCCCTCCCGTCCCGACGCTACCGCCGCCCCTCCTCAATCTACTGCCGCCTCACCACCTCCTCCCTCTCGTCCTCCTCCGCCGCCACCACATCCGAGGGGGACGCAAACCAGGACCTTTCCGCCCTCCTCTCCGATGAATCCACCACCGACGCGCCCGGCGCCGGTTCCAGGAAAAAGCGGTCGAACAGCGGCGCGTCGAGCATCCCGTCCGGGGTGCGGCTGGAGAACATCTCCAAGTCTTACAAGGGAGTGACAGTCCTGAAGGACGTATCCTGGGAAGTGCAGCGTGGGGAGAAGGTGGGGCTCGTTGGAGTCAACGGCGCCGGCAAGACCACGCAACTCCGCATCATCGCCGGTCTCGAAGAGCCCGACGGCGGCAACGTCGTCAAGGCCAAGGAGAACATGAAGATCGCCTTCCTCAGCCAGGAGTTCGAAGTCTGCGCCTCCCGGACCGTCAGGGAGGAGTTTCTCAGCGCCTTCCAGGAGGAGATGGGCGTAAAGACCTGCCTCGACCAGGTGCAGGCGGCGCTTGAGCGAGCAACCGAGGACATGGACCTCATGGGGAGGCTCCTCGACGAGCTCGACCTGCTGCAGCGGCAGTCGCAGGACGTCGACCTGGGCATGGTGGATGTCAAGATTCAGAAGCTCATGCCCGAGCTCGGGTTTGTGCCGGAGGACGCTGACCGCCTTGTCGCATCCTTCAGCGGAGGCTGGAAGATGAGGATGTCGCTTGGCAAGATACTTCTTCAGGTATAGATAAAAAAACGAGCTTTGCATGCAGGAAGGGACGGGACAATGGTAGATAAATTATGCTTTTCGTGTGAACTACTAACTGAGAGAAAATCGAATGTCATTGCAGTGAAATTGGCGGTCAATTTCAGTTAGCTTACCAAGTGTGAAGTTCCATTTCGTGTGTATTAATATGGTAATATTCTTTATGTGTAGGATCCTGATTTGCTTCTACTTGACGAGCCCACAAATCATGTCGATTTGGACACCATTGAGTGGCTGGAGAGCTACCTTAAGACCCAGGATGTACCAATGGTCATCATATCTCATGACAGGGCTTTCCTTGATCAGTGTTGTACAAAGATAGTGGAGACTGAATTTGGGGTGTCGAAAACGTACAAGGGTAACTATTCTGGATATGTTCTTGCAAAAGCGATTTGGGTGGAAACTCAACGTGCTGCATGGGAGAAGCAGCAGAAGGAGATTGAGCATACAAGGGAACTGATAAGTCGGCTTGGGGCTGGAGCTAGCTCGGGGCGTGCTTCAAGTGAGCAAAAGGTAACTACCAGAATTGCATGGTTACTGCTTGCGTCAAACCAGTGCAGTTCGTTGTCGTATTTTCATCCACAGATTGTGTAATCTTCATTTGCTTCCTTTTCTTATGATTGCTAATTTCGTCTTTTTTTAAACACTAGAAATTGGAAAAGCTTGAGAAAGAAGGGTTGATTGAGAAACCTTTCCAAAGGAAGCAGTTAAAGATCAGGTTTCCTGAACGTGGGAGAAGCGGTAGAACTGTGTTAGCAATAAATAATCTCAAGTTTGGGTTTGGGGATAAGGTCAGCATTGTTCTATATCTCTATACCAAACTCTTTTGAGCTTTTTCTCTTTCGGTTAACAACGTGTGTTGTTGTGTTGTGTACCTGTAACAATTCTTATTGTTCCAATATTGTGTCCAGATATTGTTCAACAATGCTAATCTAATAGTTGAGAGAGGCGAAAAGATAGCCATTATTGGCCCCAATGGATGTGGTAAGAGCACATTACTGAAACTTGCTTTGGGAATGGAGAAGCCACAAGAAGGCGAAGTCATTCTTGGGGAGCATAATGTCCTGCCCAACTACTTCGAGCAGAATCAGGTAGACCAAAATTTCCAGATATATATTTTCTACTTTATGATGATTTTGTAGTATCTTGTACTCCTCTGTTCACTTCTGTAAGTCGTTTAAGACAGCTGAAATTGAACTGTTTTAGGTGCTGTCTTAAATGTCTAAAAGGTCTTACAAAAGTGAACGGAGGGAGTATTATTTTTCTTTGGGACGATCATTGTTCAGTTAAACTCTAGCTAGGCACTTGTTCTCAGTGCTACTGAATAAACTCCAAAATCCCATTAGTCTTAATTATTGGTGAATAATCACCAATGTTTTCCCTCCACTGAGATTTATGGGATAGATTCTTTTACCAGGCAGAAGCTCTTGATTTAGAGAAGACTGTACTGGACACTGTAGCTGAAGCTGCAGAGGATTGGAAAATTGATGATATCAAAGGTCTCCTTGGTCGTTGTAACTTTAGGGATGACATGCTGAATAGAAAGGTTTGGTTTTTAAGTGGTGGAGAGAAGGTAATGTGCATTTTCATTTTAGTTTGATCGTCATACAGATACAGGATACATCAGTGTTCCTGATTTGTGTACATCTACTCATTTCTACATATAATTTTTTGGTTAGGCAAGGCTTTCCTTTTGCAAGTTCATGGTGACTCCATCTACTTTACTAATCTTGGATGAACCAACAAATCACCTCGATATTCCATCAAAGGAAATGCTTGAGGTTTGATGCAGTTTCACCCTTTACATAACTTATCATTTTGTTTTATTATGATCAGTTCCTTGAATTTCCGGTATTCCTGGTGCATGCAGTTCTAATAGATGCTTTTGCATGCATGACAGGAGGCAATATCAGAATACATGGGCACTGTAATAACAGTTTCTCATGATCGGTATTTTGTAAAACAAATAGTTAACAGAGTCATTGAAGTGAAAGATCAAACTATCCAGGACTATCAAGGAGATTACAATGTAAGTTCTCCTATGATCTTAACAACTTGTACTGTCTTACAAATATACTTGTTTCATATTTTTGATTATATTGGGACTGAAATATGTTGAATTAGTTCCTGCTTATACACTTTCACATATAATACAACATTGTACTCTTTACAAACGCATAATTAAGTGCTTCTCCTTTTGTACAAAACTATTAGCTGTCACCTGGCGGCAGTACAAAATAGTCTGTCAGCAAATCTAGCATTGGTGGTTGTAAACCAAGATATAATTATAGATCATGACACAACATTAGGGCGACAATTGCATGCAACGGAAGATAATCAATCAAAATTTCGCTCTTTTTGTATTGCTCATGACGGATACTGTGTGATAAAATTAGCAATAAGCCTTCGCCTTTTGAATACGACATGAACCTTTTGGGCAACAAATTTGTATTGCTCATGACGGATATCGAGTGATAAATTAGCAATAAGTCTTAGAATTTTAATCTCGGGACATTTTAAAATCTAAAAGTGATGATATTTTATTCTTTATCTTTGTAAGTATTACCTTGAAAGGAACCTGGAGGCGGGAGAAAGGGAACTTGCCCGTGCGGAAGAGCTCGAGGAAAAGGCCCCTAAAGTAAAAGCCAAGTCAAAAATGTCAAAGGTGAATCCCTAACGTTTTTTCTTCTTCTGAACTTCCTTGTATCGTCACAACGCATGTCCTGTATGCTATGGTTTAGTTTGCCATACTTAAGAGCAATTCTAGCAGACCCCGCATCCCGCCGGCCCGCAAAACGCGTTTGCAGTTCGCGGAAAACGGCTTTTGCGGGCCGGCAAGGACGGCCGCAGGTGTAGACCCCCCAAACGGACCTGTATAGAAGTATATTCGCCGAATATGCTTTTATACGGGTTGGCTTTGCGGTGTCTGCTCTTGCACCGCTGCTTTCCGCATCTCATCGGCCCGCAAAATATATCAAATCCAGCATAATACAACAAACCGAAGCAAATTAAATAATTATTCAAATTCAACACAATACAACAATCATCCACATTACAAATAATTATTCAAATCTTAAATAATGCAATACAAAACTTGTGATGAGTACAAATACAAATGAATACAAAAAGGAGTCACTGTCCAACCCTTTGCCAATGGTGCTCAATGAGATCCTCCTGAAGTTGAAAATGTGTATCTGCATTTTCAATCTCCTTCTATGTCTGAAGAAAAGCTCTAATGCGGTTAGGGTCTCTAGCTGGTTTGACACAGCTACCCACATTGTTGTAGAAGAATTCCAAGTTCATTCCTCTCTCATCTTCAAGAATCATATTGTGAAGGATAACATAGCATGTCATGATATTTTTCAAGGTTTTCTTATCCCCAAAACGAGCAGGACCACGGACAATGGCAAACCTAGATTGCAAAACACCGAATACTCTTTCAATGTCTTTTCGGGCTGCCTCTTGCACCCTTGCAAATTCACATTGTTTTTTAGTTTTGGGTTCTTTGATGCTCTTGACAAATGTGCAGCAAGGAGGGTATATACCATCTGCAAGATAGTACCCTTTTGTGTATTCATGCCCATTGATAATGTAGTTGCAAGCAGGAGCATCACCACTAGCAAGCCTAGCAAACAAATGAGACCGTTGCAACACATTGATATCATTGAGAGTGCCCGGCATACCAAAGAAGCAATGCCAAATCCATAAATCCTCGGATGCTACGACCTCTAGCATAATTGTTGCATCACGAGACTTGCCACAATACATTCCTTGCCATGCCTTCGGGCAATTTTTCCATGTCCAATGCATACAATCAATGCTACCTAGCATGCCAGGCCAACCTCTCCTCTCATTAGATGCCATCAATTTCTTTGTGTCATTCTCGTTGGGTGCCTGAAGATACTCAGGACCAAAGACACGGATGATTACTTTTGCAAATCTACGCACGGACTCAATTGTAGTATCTTCACCAATGCGAAGGTACTCATCGGCATAGTCAGCCGGAACGCCATATGCAATCACCCGCATAGCTGCGGAGATTTTTTGATATGCACTAAATCCCTTTAAGCCCGCAACATTTCTTCTTTGAGTAAAATACCGGCAATTTGCCTCGCAAGCTTGAACAATTTTCACAAAAAGAGATCGGCGCATTCGGTACCTTCTCCGGAAGAGGTGTGGTGGATATGTAGGATTCTCTGTGAAGTAGTCTTGCATCAACATCTCGTTCCCAAGATGACGATTCCGAGGAATGCAAAGACGCCCAACGGTCGATCCTCGCCTTCACTTCCGGTTCTCGTCTTTGTGCTCCTTCACGGCAAGTGCCATGACTAATGTCTGCTGCCGAAAGTTGGCAAGCATGGTCTCAACATCCGAGTCGTCCGAATCGGACGAATCGGTGAGCAAGAACTTCTCGCACAGGCTCAAATCCATCCACATGCATACCGGCGCGTCAACGAACTATACCACTCGCTCGCAAAGATCACAAAATATGCACTAACTGGTGGAGGATGTGGCGGGTGATCCCGGGCGGCGACGAGGGGCGGGCTCGACGGTGGTCGATCCCCGGCGGCGGCAGCGACGACGACGCTCTTCTCGCCGGATCCGGGGCTCGGTGCAGCGTGACGGCGCGGGAGGATGGTGGGCGGCCCCGCGGCGCGTTTCTGCCCGCAGATTTGGCGGAATCGCCGGCGGCGGGCGGGCAGAAGCAAGGGCGGTCGGAGGCGGAAAGGGATGGGGAAAATGCGCGCGGGCTGAAATGTCCCTCCCGCCAACTACTTCTCTGCGATGCAGGGCACCGCAGCCGCAACGGGGAAACCCGCGTATTCGCGGGTTGGGGCCGAGATTTTGCCGCGCCCCCTAAAATTTTTTGCGGGCCGGGGCAATATGCGGGAACTGATCGGGCAGGTTTTTCCGCCCCTACCCGCATTTTGGCGGTTATTTTCCGGGTCGGGGCGGATGCGGGTCTGCTACAGTTGCTCTAACATGCTCTTTTGTGAACCGCGATGCAGGCGGAGAAACTTGCAAGGAAGAAACAGAAAGTGCAGGCCTTCCAACAAAGCAAGCAGAAATCAAAATCAATGAAAAACTCGAAGAGGTGGAACTGAGATGCTGCCCCCTATCGGCGGTGCCATTCACGGTGCCATAGAGCATGGGCCACAGTGCCTGGGAGGCCCCTTGTGTTCTGAAATGCTACAAGGAGCGCATATCAAGAGAAGCAACAGCATGCATAGCCAAGGAGGTGATGATAGTAATAGCATTATAGAACGCCAAACTATGTAACTAGGCAGGAAATGATTTGTAACCTTGTACATAACACAGGCAGTTTCTGATTGAGGAATGCTTTATTTGCAACGATTAACAAATAGCAACGCCATTTATGATCTTCGTGCTTAACACTCCCATTGAAAAATGCCACTGCTGTCAAGCAATTCTAACATTATGTGAAAAATCTCTACTATTAATTGTTACCCGCTAGAGAGGAATGATGCAACAATTCTGTCATCATGTGAAAAATCTGTACTACTCATTGTTACCCGCTGGAGACGAATGATGCAGCCCTTCCCGTCGTTCGATCCGACTGCGCCGCTGCCTGCTTGGTGCCCTCCCTGTCATCCTCCGATTGTGCAATCTTGTCCCTCGGCGTCTCCGGTGATCCATGACGCGTGAACCACGGACGTCTCCGGATGATCCATGGACGCCTGCGGGACCACTTTGTGTTGTGTCTTGCCATGACGCGTGGACCAGGGACGCCTTGTCAGGCATCAAAGGCCTACAATTCAGTTAAGCCTGAAGATTCAGAGAAAGGGGTGTAGCTATTCCGACAATACCGCTTCAGCAAGATCAACGGCTACGATGGCTCCTACGCAGATCGCCACCGTAGGATGAGAGGATCAGTACTGTAGCGTTATATTTCTTGTAGTACACTTTATGAGCTGTCACTGGTCAGCCTATAAACAGCCGGGTTGTGGCTGGGAGAGATCATTATCTACTTTCCTCAATTGCTTGCTAGCTACGGCTTGTAAACAAAACCATATACTCTTCCTCTTAAAGCAATACAGTCGAGATCCCGATCCCCTCCATACAATTCACCCCAAACTAGCTAGAAATTCATCTCCCTAGTCCTCGGGTCCTGACAAATTGGTATCATGAGCCATCGTTCTTCGGCAGAAACAAGCTGCGGGGGTTAAAAAATTTCTTCGAGCCGCGATTCCCACCCTGTTTCCCACCCTTTTCTCTTGAGATCCAGCGGCATAACAGAGTTTGGCGGATTTGGCGGCGGGGTCCGGTGTGGCAGAGCAGGCGGCGGTGAAATTCGGACACAGATCGGTCGAGAAGAAGCGGTTGTTCGAACACTTTGTTCGCTCGGTAAAATTCTGCGTTCTACGCTCCGATCCGTGTGTCAGGGCGGTGAGTTCATCGGCGGCGGCAGGATTTGTTGTATTGGGAAGGGTTGCTGAAGATTCAGTCGTAAAATTCCGTACCCATACTCCAGATCGAGGCGATTGGGCGTTTCAAGACAGTTGACGACACTGATCTCCAGGAAATTTTGGCCATGCGTGAGGATTTCGGAGTCCTGCAGAAGGATAATGCCCAGGTGCAGTCGCAGGTGTCTAAACTGCAAGCAGAAGTGCAAGCAATTGGGTCCAAGCAAGGAGAAATTTCTGTAACAGTGGGGGAAGTTGAGGAAGTGGTATTGGATCTAGGGAAACTGCAGAACAAGTTTTATGGTCCATTTGTGATAACGCAGAGAGTGGGCAAAGTAGCTTACAAACTGCAGTTCCTTGACCATGTGAAAATTCATCCTGTATTCCATGTGAGCCAGTTGAAAAAGCACATCGGTTCCAAGTCCATTCCCAGTAAAAACCTTCCCATGGTCACAGCTGATGGCACAGTCAAGACTGGGCCGACAGAAGTCCTTCAAGTCAAGCAGGTACCTCGACAAAATATGCCGGTGGTACAGTGGTACATTCAGTGGGAAAAGTTACCACTAGAAGATGCACGTGGGAGGATGCAGATTTCATAAAGTATACATTCCCTGAGTTCTTTAAAGCTACTACGCAAGCGTGAAGAGAGCAACAACAAGCGCCATGAGGACATGAAGCATCTCAAGGGAGGGGCAATGTCAGGCATCAAAGGCCTAGAATTCAGTTAAGCCTGAAGATTCAGAGAAAGGGGTGTAGCTATTCCGACAATACCGCTTCAGCAAGATCAACGGCTACGATGGCTCCTATGCAGATCGCCACCGTAGGATGAGAGGATCATTACTGTAGCGTTATATTTCTTGTAGTACACTTTATGTGATGTCACTGGTCAGCCTATAAACAGTCGGGTTGTGGCTGGGAGAGATCATTATCTACTTTCCTCAATTGCTTGCTAGCTACGGCTCGTAAACAAAACCATATACTCTTCCTCTTAAAGCAATACAGTCGAGATCCCGATCCCCTCCATACAATTCACCCCAAACTAGCTAGAAATTCATCTCCCTAGTCCTCGGGTCCTGACACGCCCGTGGGGCCACTTTGTATACTGTCTTGCGTAGCTGTGTGGCAGGGGCCTGGGTGTGTGTATCTGGTCCAGTCCGCTGCGTGGCCGGTTGGTGCCCGCCTCACTTTGCCGGCTTGTCCGGTGCGCGTTCTGGGAGCTTGTTTGGTTGGGGGGAGTTGTCGGTCTTCGCTAGGGTGATCCGCTCTCGCCGTTTCTCTTCATTCTTGCCATAGACCCACTGCACCACCTGTTGGCGAAGGCGGTCGAGCAACAACTCCTACAGCAGATACCAAGCCGCGAGTTGAAGCTCAGGGTTAGTCTCTACGCCGACGACGCGGTTGTCTTCATCAACCCAATCCGTGAGGAGGTCGACTCTCTACTAGGCATCCTACGCGAATTCGGACGCGCTACAGGGTTATGCATAAACACCGAAAAATCCACGGCCTCGCCGATCAGCTGCAGCGACATAGACCTCGCAGATGTGCCACGCAATTTTGGCGGCTCAATCGCCCCTTTCCCGATCAAATACCTGGGCCTGCCACTCATCACCGGCAGGCTTTCGGCTCGTGCATCTGCAGTTCATCATCGATAGAATCAAGGCCCGGCTGGCGGGCTGGAAGAGGAACCTAATCCACATCGCGGGACGGCGCGTGCTGGTTCGCTGCGTCCTTAGCACCATGCCTACCTTTGCGCTCACCATGCTGAGGGTGCCAAAAAAGATCCTCAAAGAAATAGACAAGTGTCGCCGCCGTTTCCTTTGGAAGCAAGACGAGGAAATCTCCGACGCAAGCTGCAAAGTTAGCTGGGCAGCGGTTTGCACCCCAACGGAAAATGGAGGCCCGGGAATCCCTGACCTATCGCGGCTTGGGCGTGCTCTTCGCCTGCGCTGGCCCTGGCTTGCATGGCGCCACCCTGAGCGCCCATGGGTTGGCTCGGTCATGCCTTGCAACGACGACGACCTCTCCCTCTTCACGGCGACAACCTCGATTAGCATCGGGGACGGAGCGTCGGCCTCCTTCTGGCACTCTCATTGGACGGGGCCGAGCACGCTCGCCCAGCAATTCCCGCGGCTGGTCCTGCATGCCCGGAGAAAGAACAGGACGGTGAAGGAGGCCCTCGCAGACGACACCTGGATTAGAGACCTAGCCCATGGCCGTATTGAACATCTGATCAACAACGTCCTAGTCCTGCATAGACGGCTTGCGCTTCCGGCGAACTGCGTGCGGGCACCCTCGACTCCATCAGATGAATCCTCGAGCGGACGGGCGAATACTCAGCTAGATCAGCTTATCGGTTGCAATTCCAGGGCATGATGTCCTCGGTTTTCGGCAAGATCATATGGAATGCTTGGGCCCCCAGGAAGATCAAGATGTTTGCATGGCTCATGCTGCAAAACATGCTGTGGTGCAACGATAGACTCCAATGCCACGGCTGGAAGAACGAGTACTTCTGCCAGTTGTGCACACGAAACCTTGAATCCTCCAAGCATCTGTTTTGGGAGTGCCCAATGGCAAAGAATGTCTGGGCGACGATAAGCTCATGGACAAGCTGCGCCCCACTAGCTCCAGATGCGAGATGGCAAGATCTCCAGCACTCCTCCATTGCGTTGGCCGCCCTGGACAGGTCCGCACCAAGATGGCGAAAAGGCACCAACACGCTTCTACTGCTTGTATGCTGGGAGATATGGCAGGAACGGAACAACGCCACCTTCAGGAAAAGCACCCCAAGGGTCTCCAACATCATCAGAAGGGTTACGGACTGCATCGAGCTATGGCGAGCCGCGGGTGCAACCTGCATCGAGAGCCCCTTCGGGGAACCACCATGAAATGTAAACCCTAGGTTCTTGTCGCTTGAGGATTGCCGGTCTGTGGCAAGCCCTCGGATCCCCTGGATCCACACACCACCTTCTATTTTCCCATTGTTTCCTGCTTATCAATGAAAAGCGAGCGACAAGCTTTCAAAAAAAAGGTAAGTGAGACTTAAAATCCTTTGATGACTAGGTGTGTTTGGTTCAGGAACGAAGTGGAATGGAATGGTTCCATTCCATTTGAGTGGGTTGGTTTCGTTTCTATGTTCGGTTGGGATAGTTAGGTGGAATGGAATGGTTACATTCCAATGTTTGGTAAGGGTAATGGAACGAAATGAATTTGGTTACAAATGGTGAAATTATCTCTCGGAATTGGCTCATATAAATAGAACAATATTTTTTATCAATAAATTATTTGAATTATCAGCAAAAATTCAACTGTATTATAGTTTAGAAAATTTATAAATTTAGTCACTATACATAAGAAATAATTGCCATTACCATGCACCCTTCATAGTTCAGACTCTTGCATGTATCAACAATTCAAAGTTCAGACTCCCGCATGGCCGCATGCACCAACAATTCAGAGTTCATACTCGACATTACAACACACGCATTTGCTAATTGCAGTTTACAATCAGTAGCAATTTGTTCCCTCTTTGTTTACTAGCAAAAGAAGATGAAGCTCTCGAACGGCATGACGTACAACACCAGGACAGTGGCGTAGCAGATTGAGTGGGGAGAGAAGAGGAGGTGGCCAGCGGCGTCACAGATTGAGGGGGGGAGACGAAGGGGAGGCGGCGCTGAGATTGGGGGTGAGTGAGAGTCGGGAAAAGGGGGTGAGACTGTGGCGTTCTGCGTCGTCCGACCAATTCGAAGGAACGACCAGGTTCGGCATATCGACCGAATATGCCGTTCCAGGAACGAGTGGGTTTCGGTTCCTCAGGTCAACCATACGCGAGAATGGTACTTCGGGATGGAACCGACCCGTGCCGTTCCACTTGGTGATTGAAACTAAACACACCCTTAGGGACATGGGAATTAAGAAAGGAGTGGGAAGGGGAATTAAGAGGGCCAATTCCCTTAGATCTCTTCCCCAAGGGACCCCTGGTAACTGAACCGAGGATTGGGAATTAGTAAAAAAGAAAAACGTTTCGTTGGTTGTGCACGTTCATGAGGGATCTTTGGTTAGCCGAGCACGTACGCGAGGAAGGTATTCCCCTGCCTAATCTCACCAATCAAACAGGGGCAGTTAACTCCCTCTTAAAATCCCATATATAATTGCTTTCACATGCCAAACAGAGAAATGGGACATAAAATCAATTTCCCATGTCTAATCCCTTGGCAAACTCCCATCTCTAAACTCCCATTCCCTCTCCCTGTTGTTACCAAACACGATGTGGGTGTTCTACCCGTCTGCTTGACTTCAGCGGGCTAGCACGTTAACCCAGCGCCACCCGTTGATCGCTTCAGTCTGTACCCTTCCGCCTTGGCTTGTTCCTGATGGGTCTGGGCTAATTATCAGGACTACATCGTCGCCCTGTTAGAGATACAACACCCAAATCAAACGACGAAGAACGGAATCAACACAGGAAACACATGATTTTAACGTGAAAACCCCTCCAACACGAAGGAAAAAAATAACGGGCGTCAGCCAGCAAATCTTCACTATATCGGAAGAGATTACAAACGTCGGGGATTTACAACTGGTCAACTAATCTCGTTCGTCTCCGCTTCAAGCCAAGCCTAGCGGCGACGGGCCCCGCTCGGCTCGCTCGTCAGAAGTTAGCCTTTATCGTTATACTTGAATTTGGATCATAAAATAACAAACTCCACCTTGAGACAAATTCCATCTTATATTATGAATGAGAACCTCCTCCCTGAACAACAAAGCAAAAACACTTTCGGCGCCAAACAACCACTAGGTCTAATGTGTTAAATCAACTATGTCTGAGCAAAGCTCAAACTTAGTAATAGGAACTGGCTTTGTCAACATATCAGCGGGATCATCATGAGTACTAATCTTGCATTCCTTCAGTTTACCTTGCTCAACAATGTCTCGAACATAATGGTATTTGACATCAACGTATTTTGTTCTCTCATGGAACATATGATCTTAGTGAGGTATATGGCACTCTGACTGTCAGAAAACAGATTAATGAAAGAATGATCTCCACAAAGCTCAACATAAAAACCTTTCAGCCAAACTGATTCTTTACATGCTTCTGCAATAACCATGTATTTTGCTTCAGTAGTAGATTGGGCAACTACTGGCTGCAACGTTGCCCTCCAACTCATGGCACAACCACCAACAGTGAACACATAACCCGCGAGGGATCTCCTCTTGTCAAAATCGCTAGAAACAAAATCTGAATCAACATAACCATCTAGTCCCTCACCAGTCCTGCTGAATTTCAAATAAGCATTGGAAGTGCCACGAAGATACCTGAAAATCCACTAAACAACCTTCCAATGTTCTTTAACAGGGTTAGCCATGTATCTACAGACCAAACTCATTGCAAATGACAAATCAGGCCTAGAACACACCATGGCATACATTAAAGAATCGAAAGCACTAGAATATGGAGCTCTTGACATATATTCAAAATCTGCATCTGTACTAGGATATTGAGAGGATGATAATTTGCAATAAGGAGCAACTAGAGTGCTTACTGACTTAGCATCATGCATGTTAAAACGGGAAGAATTTTCTTAATGTAACTGTGCCGACTAAGAAATAACAAACCCGAATTTCCGTCTCCCGTAATCTTCATACCTAGGATTTTCTTAGCAGCACCAAGATCCTTCATCTCAAACTCACTAATTAACTGTTCCTTTAAAGCAGTGATCTCTTTCTTTCCCTTGGCAGCAATCAACATATAACAACAAGTATATAGGTGATCCATCAACAAATTTAATGTAAACATAAATGAATCAAACCTTTTAAATCCATGTGCTATCATAAATGAATTGAACCTTTTATACCACTATCTCGGAGACTGTTTCAAACCATATAGGGACTTCTTTAACTTGCAAAAAAACTTCTCCTTACCAGGCACTATGAAACCTTATGGTTGGTCCATGTAAATATCCTCCTCCAATTCACCATGCAGAAAAGCAGTCTTGACATCTAACTTCTCAAGCTCAAGATCATGGGACTATGCTTCACAGCTGGAGAGAACACATCATTATAATCAATACTTGGTATCTGACTGAAGCCCTTAGCCACTAACCTTGCCTTGAACCTCGTGGGTTCACTAGGAGACAAACCCTCCTTTCTTTTGAAGATCCATTTGCAGCGAATAGTCTTCTTTTGTTTAGGCAAGCGCACAACATCCCATATGCCATTTGAAGTGTGTGCAGAATAACTATTGCGCTCGGATGTGGTTTGTAAGTCAGAAGTCTTAGCTTTTGTTCGTTTAATCGCTCCCATTTTGCTATAATCTGCGTATTTTTTGGTAATCAAGTACCAATTTTTGCGAAATCAATTTTGTGGGCGTGATGAGCTCCGTCCGCTCCTTTGAGATTTTTTGTTTTTTGTTTTTTGCGTGTTGATGTGTTTTGAATGTTGTAATTAGTTTATTTATTTCGTTGAATCGATTATATTGCACCTATAATCGATATATTCTGGTGTCAATTTTTGAGATCAGGTCTGTTGTTCATCCGTTACTTCTTTTGGCCCATGAACTTTATTCAATTATTTGTAGCTTATTCTTAAAAATTGAGTGACTGCACAACAACTAATCGAGCTATCGAAGTGTGACTGTATTTGCTGACCTCTGTTAGTCTCTCCACATGCGTGGATCTCTATTGCTTAGTTTTTATTGTTACAGTTCTTTCATATGTTGTAGGGTACTCCATGTTTGTAAGTAGTGGACTACAGTGGAACTGCATTATAGTGTACATGATTGCTTATGAGATTTCTTATTTTTTGAAATGCTTTCCGTTGTTGAGCGAACTGCAAAGTTTGCACTATCATACTGCATTGTCATACAAAAAAGAACTGCATACTATGAAAAGTGTCGTGGGAATCTCACGGCAGATGCCATAGGATGGCTAAAAGAGGGGACACACACATGGGCACCGGTGGGCTCCAGAGGTGAGGTTGGCACGAGCAAGTGTGGGACACGAGACGTACCCAGGTTTGTGCTCTCCGCAGAGATAACACCCCTAGTCCTACCGAGTATGGTTTATATGAAGTGCATACAGGCTTGCTCCTAGAGCTATTCGAGGGAAGACATGCCAATGCATGCGCTGCTTCTCCTCTATGTGGGTGGATGTGTGTGTGCGCTAAGAGTTGATCAACCTTCTGCATGGAGGGGCACCAGGGGGTCTCATAGGTTGGCCCCCAGGGTTACAATGGTAACATTACATGGGCGCGGGGCCGATGACCCACAAGTATAGGGGATCAATCATAGTCCTTTCGATAAGTAAGAGTGTCGAACCCAACGAGGAGCAGAAGGAAATGACAAGCAGTTTTTAGCAAGGTATTTTCTGTAGGCACTGAAATTATCGGTAACAAATAGTTTGTGATAAGATAATTCATAACAGGTAACAAGTAACAAGTGTAAGAAAGGTGTGGTAAGGTGAACCAATCATTTTTATAGCAAAGGATAAGCTTGGACGAACTCTTATATAAAGCAAAGTGCTCCCGAGGACACATGGAAATTATTGTCAAGTTAGTTTTCATCATGCTCATATGATTCACGTTCGTTACTTTGATAATTTGATACATGGGTGGGCCGGTGCTTGGGTGTTGTCCTTACTTGGACAAGCCTCCCACTTATGATTAACCCCTCCCGCAAGCATCCGCAACTACGAAAGAAGAATTAAGATAAATCTAACCATAACACGAAACATGTGGATCCAAATTAGCCCCTTACGAAGCAACACATAAACTAGGGTTTAAGCTTCTGTCACTCTAGCAACCCATCATCTACTTATTACTTCCCAATGCCTTCCCCTAGGCCCAAATCATGGTGAGTGTCATGTAGTCGACGTTCACATAACAGCACTAGAGGAAAGACAACATACATCTCATCAAAATATCAAACGAATACTATCGTGGATTTGTCACGGCAGATGTCCTAGTGTGAGGACTTAGTCATGAGGCCAACGCATCTATGTGGTAGCTTGAGAGGGGTTGATCGGGATGAGAGACGTGAGGCGGATCAACACACAAGACAAGGATTTAGACAGCTTCGGGCCCCAGGAAATATCATCCAGTAATAACCCTACATGGTGTTTGTGGCTAGGTCTCATTATGCTCATGAGGGAGTCGCCGCATAAACCGGCTCTCCTAATTGTGTCTAGCATTAGAGATTATTCTCCCCCTTTTTGGGGTGCCCTGCCCCTCCTTATATAAGTTGGAGGGGCGGGTTACATGTGGAGTCCTATTAGGACTAGGACTATTCTATAACAAGCGGAATCCTAGTCTGCCCCCTTAAGAGAAAACTCTTTATGCCTTTCCTCGTAAACTGGCACACCATAGCATGAGTCGGCCTTCTGGGCCTTGGCCCTTGCCATCTATTTGACCCGCTCGCCGGGTCACTAGTGAGTCTCAATGTTTAGACGGGCTGCCCGTAAACCGCCAGTTCCAAGCGGGTCGCCAGTGAGTTGCCAAGCTCCAGCCGGGTCATACATCCGGCGGGTTACACCGCGGGGTATATCCCCGACATTAGCCCCTAGTTTAATTTGGATTTATCCATGTTAAACTGATCTGCAACATAAACACAAGAACAAATTTGGCAGGTTGTGCTCCGGGTTAAATATTCCTGTAAGCCGGCACCTGATCATCCTTAAGTCCTTGTCATTTCTTTCTTCTAGAAAATCCGAGTCAATAGGCCAGCTTCATAATCAATTTGCTGTCATTGGTTTCTCCTAGAAAAATATTGTGAAGAATAATTCATTTGATTCAGCTCCCAATGCCTAACAAAAATATTGGTCTTGAAATACTCATCTGATTTCCAGCCGGCTTGAAGATGTAGAACTTGCCGGTTTATCATCACCAAAATATCCGGTTTGTAAATATTGATAGCACCGGGTCATAATCGGTGCTAACATCAAGCTTGAAAATGTACCTCCCTTATATGCATATTACTTGTAGCCCCCCAAGTCTTAAGAAGGGAGCGCAGTAACAGCTTAAGACTTACTTCAATATAAATACTGTAACTTTGCAGAAATCTGGTTTGTTCATGTAGGTCACCAATCATAAACTGACCATTTTGTACTTCCCATGTGTAGCTCCCAAGTGCTTGGTCATTATGCGATAATCAACAGGGACTTTGTAGATATGATCATGTAGACTTGAACATCAACGTGTAGCCCCCAAGGGCCGGGTCAGTAAGATGATACTGAGCTGGGACTTTATATATATACTTCATTGAAAATAACATCATATGATGTAACCCCACCATGAGGCTTGAACCCACGTCCACAAGGTTAAGAGCTTTGTACTCTACCAACTGAGCAGTGGACCCTTCTATATAATGGATTAAGGCTTGTGTACCTTGAATTTTTGACAGGAGCAATTGGTAGCCCCCAAGGGCTGGCTCATTACGATGTGATGAGTTGGATCTTTAATAAGGCAAGTAAAAAATGACCTTGCATTAGTCCCCAAGTGTCATGGTGCATGCTTGCAGCGACATGGGACTTCCATAGTTGATATAGTCATGATTTGAATAATGTAGCCCCCAAGTGTCGGGTCGTAAGCCTGCAGTGACTTGGGACTATTCCTTCCGTTACAGAATAAATCATATCCATTGATAAAGAAATAATAGCCATTGCGCTGAAGCGACTTTGAAAACCTTAATCATAATACTGGTTACTGATAACCATAAAAGTCCAGCCATGCTGGCTATTCAAGATTTGAATAATATAATTCGGTATAAACCCTCAATCATTCAATACCATAATGAAAATCCAGCCATGTTGGCTATTTAAGATTTGAATAATATAATCCGGAGTTAAACACCCGACGGCTCTTGGCCAATGGCGACTTAATGCACATCCATTGTAATCTAGGATTTTGTAACCTGGCAGTTTATAGCCTTTATAAAAATCAATATCTGATAATCCATCCATGACGGCTCATAATCATGTCCAGTTTTTGACAAGACTATTCTGGCGGCTCATAGCCTCAATAAACTCAATACTGAACAATATAACCCGGGGCTGGATAACCCGACAATATCTTCAGATGGCCAGATGATGGATTTAACTCAATGATTCATATGAGCAATAGCAGTACTCTTATGTGTAAAGCTCTGCATGTTCTGCACAAAGTTTAAAATATATATGCCCTGGCGACTTAACGTCAATAGCCAGGGCGGATAACAACCCAAATCATAATCTAGTCTTATATAATTATTGAAAAGACTAAGCAAGGCCATTCAAGCCAAAACATGCTGGCGACTTAATGTCAAAAACCAGGGAGGGTTATAAAACCTCACATATTCGTATAACCAGGAAAAAATACCTATAGAATTGACTCATATTGCCTGCTTACCTCACCATATCCAGTGAGGGTAACAATCCAATGATTTATAAGCGCATTATTCCAATGGCGCAATCCAAATGATACTGGCGACTTAAAGTCCATAGCCAGGGCCGGTTTAGAAAAACCTCATATAATCATAACAAAATAAATATCATACATGTGATACTTGTTAACACTGCCGACTCATCATATGTCATGCAGTAAGGGTGACAACCCAAAAGTTTGAGCACACAATGCCCTGTTCAATTGTCATATACTGCCGGCTTACAACGTCGTATGCAGGAAGGGGTAATATCCCAAAACTTAAAGCACAGCGCCTCCAAGTATATCAGGTCATCATACACTGGCGACTTATAGTCCAAAGCCAGGCCGGGTTAATAAACACCGGATAATTTCATATATGAACCATAAAGCATCATAGCCCTCATCGGTTTTCAACCATGTATTAACATGTCACAATAGATGAACCTCAAAAAATGTTCAAATCAAATAACCAGAAAATCAAGGCTTTCATAGGCGGCTAGGCCTAAAAATCAAGTGCTTTCAAAGGGCCGTACAACCACTAAGTTAAACCTTCATGCAAACCTTATAAGCCGGGCCTCACATGACCAATCTTCGTTTTAACTTCGACAAGTTCAGGGTCTTAAGATTGACTGTCAAAAGTACGGCGGGTCATTCCAGTCAATCTGGATGGAGTGGCAGACTTAAAAAGGCAGGATAACCCGGGTTTTTAGGTGAATACACCTGGCTTCCAAGCCTGGCTTTTAAGCCTATTAAAAGGGTCATAAAAACTCTTGTCGATTGAACAAAGAGCCCCCAAGTAACATTTTATTAAGGGCATACAAGCCGGATCAAGAGAGTAATCAAGGCTCTGCTCATTAAGCAGGTCGCCCCCAAATGATATCAAAGCAGGGTACCTATGTTTGAGTTGTGCTTTGCAATAGACTCTCTTTGGTCCCTTTATCCTGGGTAGCAAGCCCCCAAGTGTTTTGTAAGCATGGCATATAAGCCGGATCAAAGGTAATCATAGTTTCGCTCAATGAACAGGAAGCCCCCAAGTGACCAATAAGATAAACATATAAGGCAGGATACCCATGTTTGCACCGTGCATCATGGCAGCAAGTTCTCTTTGGCAACCTTTACTTTTTTCCGAGAACTCGAACTTTGCGAGAGATAAATTTCTTCTTGAGCTAGGATTTTAAACCGGATATTAAGAGCTTCAAAGCTTTATGGGAGATAGATTTCCCTTGAACTAGATTTTAAACCAGAATTCTTCATTTTGAGCCGGAATATTTCTGACGGCCTTTAAATTTTCATCAATATAGCAGTAGCCTTAGGGACCGAGTTATCTTCCCTCCAATAACCCAGGGTTCTTGAATTTGATGAAACTGACAAGATTTGCCAAGTCATGTCATTGTAGCCCCCGAGTCTTAAGACGAGGAGTTGTCTTGAGATTCTCCATACTTCACCGTGATATAAACCAGCATATTGTTCAACAGCGGAACACTCGGCGGGTTATAAATGACCCCGTATGATTTATATCAGTAATCCGGCCGGTAGTTCATCCCAGCTGACTGTTAAAGTTAATCAAACTACAATGATGACGACTTGTGCACCTGTCCATTGAGTCCTCCAGTGCAGGTGGAGACTGATTATATAATATGATTTGCTCCAGAATTGTCGGAATAGACCGGACCACAGGGGCGGCGGCTTGCGCACACCCGTTGAACAGCAAGCGGGCGCAGACACCGGTGCATGATGATGCTAACACATATTCCATAGGCACGACACGACACCACCTTTATAATGAATCATTATCCTGCAAAAAATACATCACAGACCAGAGTAATTGTTTCTTTGATGAAAACAATATATGCTAATAAAATAGACTTGGATGGATAACACCTGATTTAATTGGACACTAGATGATCCGCCCGAAGACCTAGCGCCTGATGGTAATCCACCAAATATGAAGTCAGTAGCAACTGTAGGTTTGCTAATATTTTAATCTTCGTAGAATAGAAGTACTCAGGGAATCATCTTGCCAAGTCCGTAGTGTAGATCATAACTGCAAAACGTTGTGCTACTGACACCATGGCACAAAGAGATGTCGGATGTAGCGATTTAGTGGCCTTTTAAATAGCCAAAATATTTTCCCTTGCTTGGAGACCTGCTCTCCGCAATCTCCACCACTGTTGACTTTTGACTTGGTCACGGCGGCTCTGTGGTGAATCCATCGAGCCAAAAAATCCACTAAGCCCTGGTTTTCAATTGACAGTACTGTAGATCCTTAATTCATGTGCATGTGCTCTCCAAACGTGGCGGGGTTCGAGCAGACCCTGGCGGAGACAAGGTCTCAACAGCACAAGCAAACCTCAACAGTGGAGGGCGACATCGGCTTGCAGAACAAGGTGGTGCAACGATGGAGAGGCCTTGGCAGTGATTTGTAAATGGATTAACGAAGCCACAAATGGTTGGCTCAACAACTGCTCGCAACTGAGGCAGAGCCAGGCGGCTCAACGGGGCAGTGCGGAGCTATGCACGCCGGGTCGCGCAAGGGCAGCCAAACCCAACGCTGCTGCAGAAGGGTGGCACGGGCTGAACCAGCATAGAGCGGAGTCTGGCGGAGAGGCCCGGTGACCTACAGCAGAAGGGGAAGCCAACGCCAGGCCACAGGGGTGAGCTCACGCGGGAGCAAGGAGGAGCGGCTCACAGGAAGCTAGGCACGACAGCAACTCGGAGGAGGCGAAGACGGCAGGTCCGTGATGGCGGAGTAATCCGGAGCGGCGTGAGGCGACTTGGGGGCGCCGGGCGGAACGGCGTGGTTGTGCCGGAGGTCTGCACGGACGGATCACTCGAGGCACGCCTACAACGGCGGTGACTCAACGCGAAGTAGAGGCGGTCGCGGTCTAGCAGCTAGGCGCGGCGCAATTGGCAGCGGCTCGGAACGAGGCCGTGGAGGCAGAGGTGAACCGACAGTAGGGTTATGTGGAGGTGGATGCAAGGCGGAGACGGGTGAGCTATGTAAGCGGCTTGGCAACGGCGCGAGGCACGGTGAAGGGCAGCAGGCATCGGGCGACTTGCGGAGCCGGCGGGCATGAGGCTAGCAGTCGAGGCGGCTTATGGCGCGGCCGTGACCGCAATAGCAGCGACCCGGCGATGCAGCGCGACAGCCACGGAGTTAAGGGTCGCAGTAACGGCTCGAAGGCGGCTTGCAATGCGTCCGGCTTGAGGCGACTCAGGGCAGCAACAACGGCCAACAGGAGGTGAGGATGGCGGCCGGCTCCGTGCAGGGGCGACGCGGGGCCATGGCGGCTTGCAGTTTGGAATCAGCCGGTAGGGCAGCTTGCGACAATGGCCATGGCAGCGGCTGTGGACTCAGCAGGGACCAGGTCTTCGTGTAGCCGTGGTGGTAATTTTAATGACTCGGAGTGACGAGGGCAAGTCCGAGCAGGGGCGGCGAAAGCGAATCTGAGCGGATACAGCTTGAAGGTGGAGACCGGGCCATCTCGAAGCAGTGAGGCCGGGCCATGGAGACCGCTCCAGATGCGGCTGTGTGGCAGAGTGAGGGCGCTTCAGCAGGTCAAAGGGGTGCCATCATGATGGCGACAGGATGGAGAGGCATGGTGCAGTGCCATGGCGGCTTGAGGGCGACTGCAAAGCATGGCCAAGGCCGTGAAGGGGTTAAGGCGAGGCGGCGCTGGAGAGGGCGACTCGCAGGCGAGATTCGCGGAGACTGGCTCACCGCAGAGGACAAGTAGCAACAGTTGATCTATGCTAATTAGTCTTGGATTAGTACCAGTAGCAAATATCGATCTGTTGGATTGACCGATCACCACAGATACGTGCGGTGGCGCATAAGCTGAAACCCTAACTTCTCTTGAACTCGATCTTCTAAACTTGGTTTCGACGGCTCGTTGACGGTGTAAATCCTTCCATGCTAGTGGCAGAAAACTTCACCGCGAACACGTGAAATCTACTGTTGATGTGGAGCTTTCAGTAGCGGTTCTTCATCGTCCCGATGATCGTGAGCTTCTCGATCCCTGGGAGAGATCCCTTCAAGAACTCAACACCACCGTGTGCATGCCCCACAGTGGGCGCCAACTGTCATGGATTTGTCATGGCAGATGTCCTAGTGTGAGGACTTAGTCGTGAGGCCAACGCATCTATGTGGTAGCTTGAGAGGGGTTGATCTGGATGAGAGACTCGAGGCGGATCAACGCACAAGATAAGGATTTAGACATCTTTGGGCCCCGGGAAATATCATCCGGTAATATCCCTACATGCTGTTTGTGGCTAGGTCTCATTATGCTCATGAGGGAGTCACCGCATAAACCGGCTCTCCTAATTGTGTCTAGCCTTAGGGATTATTCTCCCCCCCTTGTTGGGGTGCCCTGCCCTCATTATATAAGTTGGAGGGGCGGGTTACATGCGGAGTCCTAGTAGGACTAGGACTATTATATAACAAGCAGAATCCTAGTCTTGCCCCCTTAAGGGAAAACTCCTTATGCCTTTCCTTGTAAACCGGCCCACCATAACATGAGCCGGCCGTCTGGGCCTTGTTGTCCGTCTGACCCGCCCGCCAGATCACCAATGAGTCACAATGTCCAGGCGGGTTGCCCGTAAACCGCCAGGTCCGAGCGGGTCGCCAATGAGTCGCCAAACTCCAGCCGGGTCATACATCCGGCAGGTTACACACGGGGTATATCCCCGACTAATACCAAATTCACTTGATTACTTATAACAAGACTTCTTCCATGTCCTCGGGAACAAACGTAACTACTCAAAAAGCATGTTCATGTTCAAGATCATAGGGGTATTGAATATCATTAAGGATATCAACATATGATCTTCCACCAAATAAACCAACTAGCATCAACTACAAGGAGTAATCAACACAACTAGCAACCCACAGGTACCAATATGAGGTTTTGAGACAAAGATTGAATACAAGAGATGAACTAGGGTTTCAGAGGAGATGGTGCTGGTGAAGATGTTGATGAAGATTGACCCTCCCTCGATAAGAGGATCGTTGGTGATGACGATTGCTTCGATTTCCCTCTCCTGGATGGAAGTTTCCCCGGCAGAACAGCTCCACTGGAGCCCTAGATTGCTTCTGCCTAGGTTCCTCCTCGAGATGGCAGCGCTTCGTCCCGAAAGCTCTCCTATGATTTTTTCTAGGTCAAAATGTTTCATATAGTAGAATATGGGCACCGGAGACTTGCCAGGGGCCCACAAGCTTGGGGGCCGTGCCCTACCCCCTCTCATATTTCTTCGCCCAATATTTTTTATATATTCCTGTCAGGACCCTGACTCAATGCCACATCGATCTAGCATGTAACACCTCATATCACTTTGCGGCCTCACGCACGGTATTCCCACGGGTGTCGCCTTACCTTTGCCCGGGACCGTTTGCGCCTTTTGGCACACGTATATGATAGTGTCGCTAGCATCCATATGATAAGGAGCCCGGGCTGACATGGCTAGTCGTAAACCCAAAGTGGCACAGACTTACAGGGACAGGCATCCATGACCCAGCATCGAACGTGTCGGTCATCAGCGAGTGAATCCAGGCTGTAGCACTGGGCTAGCAGGACTCCGGTGAACCGGGCTGTAGCGGGCTAACAGGACTCCGGTATTCATCGCGTGACATTTCCCCGAAGGGACAGACACAGGAACGAAGAAGGACACATGCCAGCCAGCCTAAGTGTTCCGGAGCAGTAGCAAGCTACCATGGCTCGGTGGAAACACTAGGAGACATTTCCCGGTAAGAGAGGCTACTAAAGATAAACAACTAGATGGTCAGATCCCACACATACCAAGCATTTCAATAGCATACACACAATATGCTCGATATGTGCAAATACAACATGGCATCACAACATGACTCTACGACTCAAGTAATTTATTCAATAGGCTCCGAGGAGCGAGATATTACAAACAGGGGTCTCACGACCCAACATTCAGAGCATACAAATCAAAGCACAAGCGGAAGCTATCATGTCTGAGTACAGACATCTATAAATGAAAAAGGCTGAGAAGCCTGACTATCTACCAGATCCTGCCGAGGCACAAGATCGTAGCTGAGGTAACAAGCTAAACGTCGAAGTCCACGCGAAACTACTAGTGAGACCGAAGTCTCTCTGCAAAAACATAAAATAGGCAAACGTGAGTACAAATGTACCCAGCAAGACTTACATCAGAACTAACTACATATGCTTCATTATCAACAAAGGGGATGGTGGGGTTTAACTGCAGCAAGCCAGCTTTGACTCGGTGGCTATCCTGAACTACGACTGCAAGTAACTCTTTTGAGGTGGCGCACACGAGTCCACATATTCACCATATCAATACACCACTATGGAATCACTCCCGTCTCCCTACGAGAACGCCATCCATAGCACTCACGCTTATCTTGCGTATTTTAGAGTATCCACTTTCACTTGCCTATGAACTGATATAAGCAACCCAGAAGTCCTTTTCCGCGGACACGGCTATTCGAATAGATCATAATAACCCTGCAGGGGTGTACTTCTTCACACACGCTCTCACCACTTACCGCCGTTTACACGACATGTACTCGGCAACCTTCAAGCGGAAGCCCAACGTGGGTGTCGGCCACGGCCTACCTAAACACCTAAGTCTCTAGTCCAGGTTTATCGCCTATTCGGGTTCCATCCATGAGGAGATCCGGCCGGAGTTTCGCTCACAGCCCCAAACGATGTGAACAGGGTTCCGTGACACCAAACGGGCGCCCGGTATACCCGGCCACGTGCCTACCGCATCACAGCCCACCCCTACGGTCAGCGCTGCGCACGGCCTCCAGCATACTACAAACACCAGAAACTACTTGCAACTCCTGGACAGAGGACAAGGGTGATTAAGAAACCGAGAGGGTCCATTGGTTTCGGGCCCAATGCGTGGTAGTAGCTGAATCATGGATCACAAACACAGAACTCAGTTCCTGAGGACGGCTGCAATGAGACAACCCACCATGTACTCCTACATGGCCTCTCACCGCTACCTTTACCAAATCGTGTTCACACACTTAGCTCACACACAGTAGGACATGTTCACACACCTCTGATTCATCCTCGACGAATCAGACCTGACTCAACTCTAAGCAGTAGCAGGCATGACAAACAAACATGAATGAGTAGGCACAACAGGGCTCAAACAACTCCTACTCATACTAGTGGGTTTCATCTATTTACTGTGGAATGACAGGTCATGCAAAGGATAAAGGGGTTCAGCTACCGCAGCAATTAACAGATGAATCGTTGTTGTCCTAATGCAGTAAAAGAGAGCAGGAGCGAGAGAGTGGGATTGTATCGGAATGAACAAGGGGGTTTTTGCTTGCCTGGCACTTCTGAAGATAACATTGAGTCTTCATCAGTGTCAACGATCACATCATCGGTATCGCGTCTATCGAGAGGGGACAAATACCGGCAACACAGAAGGGAACACAATCAATGCAATGCACAATATGATGCATGCTCATGACATGGCAAAATGAATGTGTTTTGGGCTAAGGCACCTAAAACCAGATTAAATGAAGTTGGTTTGAATCCAAGATTCAAATTCAAACTCCATATGTGGTTATTTAAATGTTATTCACTTCATTTGTGCTAAAAAGCAGCTATAAGTTGTTCTAACATGCATGAAAATGGTACAGATGGATTCCTTGAATTTTTCTGATAATTTTTCATATATAAATTATTTAATTTGGAGTTACGGTTGAATTTCTATGATTTTTAGAAGTTTTAGGCATTTTCTGGAATTTCCTGATTATTAATAAATCCAGAAAATACTTATTGCGTCAGCCCCACGTTACAGTGACGTCAGCATGGTTAACTGGGCTGGCTCGGGTCAAACCTGACGTGTGGGGTCCACACGTCAGTGACTAACTAACTAACCTAATTTTAATTAGAGCCTGGGCCCGCATGTCAGTGTCAGCAGGGGGGGGGGGTAATTAGTTTAACTAATTTGCTTAGTGCTAATCCTAATTAGCTAACAGGGCTGGCCCACCTGTCATTGAGTTAGGGCGTCCAATTGGGGTCAAACTCGCCGGACTTGGTCCACGGCTCGTCGCCGGTGAAGCCCGAGACGGCGGAGGGGGTCGGAATTCCTCCTCCGGCGACCAAATGGCCGGCGGAGGGCAGCTACGTGACGCTGAAGATCCCGCGCATCGAGTGGTGCGGTTAGTTAGGCCGGGGGCGACCTATATCGACGGCGGCGAGCTCAAAGGCGGCGGCCGGAGTTCGGGCAACCGCGGAGATGGCTATATAGGGCATGGCAGGGAGCACTCGTGGGTGTTTCGGGTTCACAGGAGCGCGGTGAGCACGCTGGTGATGCTCGAGCGAGCGGACGAGCTCAGGAGCATGGAGCTCGTCGGCCGTGGCGGCGGCGAGCTTCGGCGGAGGTGGGGAACGGGGCTAGAGCAAGAGCTCGAGCAGGAGAGGAGGGGGAATTGGTCCATGAGCTCACTGTGGTTGCAGAGCGCGTCTCAGTGGGCTCGGGGGCGACCTGTCGGCGGTGAATCGAACGGCGGCGATCGCCGGCCGTGGCGACGAAGATGGCGGTGATGGCGTCACTGCAGGGCTCCGGGTGTTGCTTGGAGGGGTGGGGAGGAAGAGTAGGTCGAGGCAGAGCTTTGGGAGGCGTCGGGGAGGCTAGGGGTGGCCGGTGGCCATGGGTACGGCGACGATGACGGCGAGCTCCGCTCGGTGGTGTGCGCGAGAGGGAAGCAGAGGAGGGAATGGGGTCCAGGGGAGAGAGGAGAGGCCTGGGGGGGTGCGTGGCGTCGCGGACGGGGTCCAGGCGACGAGAGGAAGCAGGAGGTGGCCAGGGGGGAAGCAGGAGGTGGCCGAGGCCTCTCGGGCGCGCGCCACGCCTCGCCTCTGTTCATCCTCCTGGCAGAGGAGGAAGAGGACAAGGGGGAGGAGGTGGGCTAGGCCGGCCAGATGGAGCTGGGCCAGGTAAGTGGCGCCAGGTAAGTGGCCCAGTGGCTTTCTGCTCTGTTTTATTTTTTTCTTCTGTTTTGTTTTATTTAATTTCGTTTTGCCACTGTTTTGAATTTTAAACAAATTCAAACAATGCCAAAAACTCCTCTGAATAATTTTATTTGGCTAGATGGACTTTTCCAAAAGCTCATAAAATATTTCAGGGGTATTTGAAATTATATTCTAATTATATGAATATAATTCAAATTCAAATAGCTAATGATTTAAATTCAAAGTCCCAAAAATAAATCCTTAAAAATGTTCAATATTTTGGTTGGGACCAGAACCCTTACCAAAAATTATCAAACATTTAAGAAGAGCCTTTTGGAGCAATGAATGAGATTTCTAGGGTTTTTGCCCCTCTTTTATTTAGGGTTTTGAGGCTTCCAATATTCCTCAATTCAAGTTTCAAAAATATAGACATGATGCACACATGAAGCTAGGCTAGAGCAATGCCAGAAGCTAGGGATGTGACAACTCACCCCCACTAAACAAGAATCTCGTCTCGAGATTCAAGCGTAGGGTAGGATGAAGGGGAAACGCAAACTAGTACAATCTTCACGATCCAGGGTGCACTTCAGTTGAACGTTGATTCATTCACCATCATTGTCTTGATGTCTTGTTCTGAGAAATCCTGCCAACATGACATGGAGGGAAGAAGGAGACTCTAGAAGGGTCGATCTTCTTGAAGATCGAACAACTCACGGAATGAGACATAGGACCATCTCTCGGGTTGAGACACGAGATACACATCAAGAGGGGTGGAAAGAAACAGATGACGAAGGTTCACTAGGTGGACAACAATTCCACACTTAAGAAGGTGGTAATCGATTGTCAACGTAGCGAGGAGTTGAGTTGCCATGATACCACAACGAGACACCTTCGGAACCGTGACTCGTAGATATCTCCCCTTAAGTGGCAAAAGAATTACCTTTGATTCAGAGATCATTGAAACTCTTTATACCAGCTTAAGGCAAATCATAATCGATCATTTAGAGGGGTTCGGTAGAATGGCATACTCAAACTTGGATGATGTGGATTACCTTGTTGAAGACAACGTAATGGATGAATTTTGCTTATCACCGGAAATGGAAGAGACCCATGGTAGAATGGCACATTGGCGGTGCAAGCTGGGAACAAAATGCAAATGCTGGGAATGATTCTGGTAACTGGGGAAGAACCCAACAATAGAGAGTGAATTCACTGTTGGAGTGGTTATAGCATAACCGAGGAAATCTGGGGCAATCCCAGCTAGTGCCGATGATAAGACGTAGCGCTTGTGCGTGCTCTCAAGAACTTGAGCATTTCCACAATCATCAAGGTTTTATCAACAACCGCGTCAAGGGTCCGGTAACACAACTTACTACCATGATGAATGGTGATGGAGGATGCAGATGCAAAGGAAGATAACACTTTCTCAGTTTTCACCTTAGCGAGGCCAAGGAAACAAAATCTGGATGATCGACCGAGAGACATTTAGCACTCCGCTTCTAATGTTCTCCTTGACGTGCTAGTGTATCCCATTCATAGATATGGTTTGATAACTAGAACATCAAGTAAAAGGTCGGACATCGGGAACACAATAATCATAAGGCACAACTAGGAAGTAAATCCTACGAAGTCCTTATGGGAAGGTGGCCAACTGCTTCAATCAAGATACCACAATAATAGGTCCTTCGGCTGGGTGGTGCTGGCCACGACATCCACTTTACCGGTTATCGAGGGACCAATATTATAGTTCTTGGGAAATGTTCCAAACCATCATATCTGCCTGAGATTCAGATCTGGTTGGTGTCAGGATATTCCAGACTCATCGAGTCTAGAAAGAAAATGAAAGTTTGCAACACAAATCGACGAGATGACGTTGCGGGATTCTCGGGAGATGAACTACGATAGCAAGCTCCAAAACATGAGCTGGTTCTGCTACAAACATGTGAACATGTTGTCCAAGACAAGCATGATCACAAGGTAGTCTTATAATAAAACACTACCGAGTTCAGGAGGGGGAACCATCATTAATGACATCGAAGTCTCCACGCGTGGAAGTCCAAAGAGTTCACCTTGGACAGACTCCTTTATCTTTGAACAACTCAATCAGTGGCTTGGTGTGCTAGGATATACATATAGAATGGAGGTTGCAAATCTCCAGACCACAGAATACTTCGCACGTATGCATGACTGACTTGGGATGATTCCAGAGGAAGCAAAACTAACTTTCTCAAATTCACGGCGGCAACTTGCATCAGATGCACATGAATTAAAGGAAGTCACTACCTTCATCCAAACATATGCTTCATGAGCTAGCATGAACAAATGCTTTCAAAAGTTTCCAACACTAGCTTAATGTTCAGCAAAATTATGGAGAAGACAAGGATGTTGTCAATGGGCACAACAACAATTCATCTGGGTTTCCTTTTAAAAGGAATTCCATAGTTAAGTGAACAAGTGATAGCATTGGTCAGACCTAAAAGATATAATGGTGTATGCTCGAGGGATCAACCACGAATAAGACAACATTACGAGCATCGTTGGTACTGATTTGATTTGACGATAGCCCACACTCAAATCAAAGGATTGATAAGACAATAGGTCCAGCAACTGATCACAAGGACCAATCGATGAAGATATCATCTTTCTTCAACACACACTACACAAGAATATCCCTTTGGAACGAACTAAGTCAGACAAGCTTTTATCTTCCAACTCGCCAAGTTGTTGTCTATCTTAACCAACTAGCTCAGGGATATCTAACACCGATTCTTGGAGAGAAGGTGGTTCACAAGAAACCAACTTGATCACGAACTCAACATAGCGGTCAGGTGACAACCCGGTAACACCTCCAAGAAGATATTTGGAAAGTCACGAACCACCGGTATGTTACTAAGCTCGAGAACAATCTTGCTTTTGAGGGCAAGACGATATGATCAAATGAGTGAGGACTTGACAAGATCCTAACTCATCAATCGAAGGGTGCACCGAAATAAGGACTAGGTAGCACGATCAGTCTTAGAAGGATGATTCGAAAACCAACATACTAAGAATGAAATTATTATCCTTTAACTACCAAGCAACAGAGTTGCTAGCAGTATTGATTTCACACATCACAATTCATTTGTCGGTATTCCAGTTGCATCAACACGAGGGCCGAGGAATGAACAGTGATGGCAAGAAGTATCACTGTACCAAGAGTTCATGGGATGGTGTGCAATTCCTATAACAATCTCGATATAAAATATGTAATACTCCAAGGTAGAGCAGAACCAAAAGCTGGATTGGCATTTGATCTGCGGAATACAACTACTTTGACCCAATCCTAGATATGGAAGAGGTACTGGAGTTTGTTTCTCCTAGTCATTCCGGAATAGAATGGCTTGACAGACCACAAGAGTCATAGGCATCGATGAACGAACGCACGCATACTCTTGACTATCAATTGATAGACGAGGGTCAGAATGCAACTAAAGAGAACAACTCAAAGGAACATATAACTTTCTGAGTTGTGGATGCATAGATTAGTATGTCGAACCAAGTTCAACATATTTCTTCCGGATAACCCATGCAGAAAGGTAGAATTGGCAGAGTCACGATTTATGAATGGAGAACTCCTCAAGAGTACTCTAATTGTGATTTTTTTTGATCCAATAAACATCTACCATAAGTAGTTCATGGTATTTGGAAGAAGAAGATACCACGGACTTCAAGGACTATCACGAAGGTTACTAATATCCTAAAGGCACTAGCAATTACTATCAACATGAAGTAGGTAGAGTGAATCTTGGGTTCAGAACCCAGGAGTAGAATACCTACTACTAAGTAGCATCACGGGATGCTTCCAAGAATAAAGGCCAGAATCTTCACACTAGGACACAAATCATGGCTAGACCACTAGATGATCCCCTAAGCACTTAGGGTCATAATAATAATTCCAACATATATGTCGAGGCAATAATTACCTCAACACACCGATTAGTGTGGTTAATCTGGCCCATGGGAACATCGGAAACAGAAGGAAGGGATTTGCAAATGCATCGGACTATTTAGAAACCTGGGATGACTCGGACAGCATAACGGCTATAATTGCTCAAAAAGATTTGAGACAATCACAAAAATGGTGGCATAACCACTCAGAAGCACAATATCAAGGTTCCGAGATCAACAATTAACATACGGAAGTAGTAGGAACTGAACTGAGACTTAAATCCAACAATCTTATAAGTCTACTGATTAGTAACACGTGATCCTAATATAAAGAAGAGATAGCCTAGTTCTTAATCCCCGCAGGGAAGATAAGATGACTCAGATCAGAAGGGCATGAGGTATAAGGTGTAAAAAGAGCCTTACGTTCCATCCCACAATCAATTCCCTCATATAACTAAAGAATTTCTAAACTCAACTTCGACCAGTTTGGCTTGGTAATCCTACAGGCAGTCAAGCTCTGATACCAACGCTGTCAGGACCCCGACTCAATGCCACATCGATCTAGCATGTAACACCTCATATCACTTTGCGGCCTCACGCACGGTATTCCCACGGGTGTCGCCTTACCTTTGCCTGGGACCGTTTGCGCCTTTTGGCACACGTATATGATAGTGTCGCTAGCATCCATATGATAAGGAGCCCGGGCTGACATGGCTAGTCGTAAACCCAAAGTGGCACAAACTTACAGGGACAGGCATCCATGACCCAGCATCGAACGTGTCGGTCATCAGCGAGTGAATCCAGGCTGTAGCACTGGGCTAGCAGGACTCCGGTGAACCGGGCTGTAGCGGGCTAACAGGACTCCGGTATTCATCGCGTGACATTTCCCCGAAGGGACAGACACAGGAACAAAGAAGGACACATGCCGGCCAGCCTAAGTGTTCCGGAGCAGTAGCAAGCTACCATGGCTCGGTGGAAACACTAGGAGACATTTCCCCGTAAGAGAGGCTACTAAAGATAAACAACTAGATGGTCAGATCCCACACATATCAAGCATTTCAATAACATACACACAATATGCTCGATATGTGCAAATACAACATGGCATCACAACATGACTCTATAACTCAAGTATTTTAATCAATAGGCTCCGAGGAGCGAGATATTACAAACATGGGTCTCATGACCCAACAATCAGAGCATACAAGTCAAAGCACAAGCGGAAGCTATCATGTCTGAGTACAGACATCTATAAATGAAAAAGGCTGAGAAGCCTGACTATCTACCAGATCCTGCCGAGGGCACAAGATCGTAGCTGAGGTAACAAGCTAAACGTCGAAGTCCACGCGGAACTACTAGCGAGACCGAAGTCTCTCTGCAAAAACATAAATAGGCGAACGTGAGTACAAATGTACCCAGCAAGACTTACATCAGAACTAACTACATATGCTTCATTATCAACAAAGGGGATGGTGGGGTTTAACTGCAGCAAGCCAGCTTTGACTCGGTGGCTATCCTGAACTACGACTGCAAGTAACTCTTTTGAGGTGGCGCACACGAGTCCACATATTCACCATATCAATACACCACTATGGAATCACTCCCGTCTCCCTACGAGAACGCCATCCATAGCACTCACGCTTATCTTGCGTATTTTAGAGTATCCACTTTCACTTGCCTATGAACTGATATAAGCAACCCAGAAGTCCTTTTCCGCGGACACGGCTATTCGAATAGATCATAATAACCCTGCAGGGGTGTACTTCTTCACACACGCTCTCACCACTTACCGCCGTTTACACGACATGTACTCGGCAACCTTCAAGCGGAAGCCCAACGTGGGTGTCGGCCACGGCCTACCTAAACACCTAAGTCTCTAGTCCAGGTTTATCGCCTATTCGGGTTCCATCCATGAGGAGATCCGGCCGGAGTTTCGCTCACAGCCCCAAACGATGTGAACAGGGTTCCGTGACACCAAACGGGCGCCCGGTATACCCGGCCACGTGCCTACCGCATCACAGCCCACCCCTATTGTCAGCGCTGCGCACGGCCTCCAGCATACTACAAACACCAGAAACTACTTGCAACTCCTGGACAGAGGACAAGGGTGATTAAGAAACCGAGAGGGTCCATTGGTTTCGGGCCCAATGCGTGGTAGTAGCTGAATCATGGATCACAAACACAGAACTCAGTTCCTGAGGACGGCTGCAATGAGACAACCCACCATGTACTCCTACATGGCCTCTCACCGCTACCTTTACCAAATCGTGTTCACACACTTAGCTCACACACAGTAGGACATGTTCACACACCTCTGATTCATCCTCGATGAATCAGACCTGACTCAACTCTAAGCAGTAGCAGGCATGACAAACAAACATGAATGAGTAGGCACAACAGGGCTCAAACAACTCCTACTCATACTAGTGGGTTTCATCTATTTACTGTGGAATGACAGGTCATGCAAAGGATAAAGGGGTTCAGCTACCGCAGCAATTAACAGATGAATCGTTGTTGTCCTAATGCAGTAAACGAGAGCAGGAGCGAGAGAGTGGGATTGTATCGGAATGAACAAGGGGGGTTTTGCTTGCCTGACACTTCTGAAGATAACATTGAGTCTTCATCAGTGTCAACGATCACATCATCGGTATCGCGTCTATCGAGAGGGGACAAATACCGGCAACACAGAAGGGAACACAATCAATGCAATGCACAATATGATGCATGCTCATGACATGGCAAAATGAATGTGTTTTGGGCTAAGGCACCTAAAACCAGATTAAATGAAGTTGGTTTGAATCCAAGATTCAAATTCAAACTCCATATGTGGTTATTTAAATGTTATTCACTTCATTTGTGCTAAAAAGCAGCTATAAGTTGTTCTAACATGCATGAAAATGGTACAGATGGATTCCTTGAATTTTTCTGATAATTTTTCATATATAAATTATTTAATTTGGAGTTACGGTTGAATTTCTATGATTTTTAGAAGTTTTAGGCATTTTCTGGAATTTCCTGATTATTAATAAATCCAGAAAATACTTATTGCGTCAGCCCCACGTTACAGTGACGTCAGCAGGGTTAACTGGGCTGGCTCGGGTCAAACCTGACGTGTGGGGTCCACACGTCAGTGACTAACTAACTAACCTAATTTTAATTAGAGCCTGGGCCCGCATGTCAGTGTCAGCAGGGGGGGGGGGGTAATTAGTTTAACTAATTCGCTTAGTGCTAATCCTAATTAGCTAACAGGGCTGGCCCACCTGTCATTGAGTCAGGGCGTCCAACTGGGGTCAAACTCGCCGGACTTGGTCCACGGCTCGTCGCCGGTGAAGCCCGAGACGGCGGAGGGGGTCGGAATTCCTCCTCCGGCGACCAAATGGCCGGCGGAGGGCAGCTACGTGACGCTGAAGATCCCGCGCGTCGAGTGGTGCGGTTAGTTAGGCCGGGGGCGACCTATATCAACGGCGGCGAGCTCAAAGGCGGCGGCCGGAGTTCGGGCAACCGCGGAGATGGCTATATAGGGCATGGCAGGGAGCACTCGTGGGTGTTTCGGGTTCGCAGGAGCGCGGTGAGCACGCTGGTGATGCTCGAGCGAGCGGACGAGCTCAGGAGCATGGAGCTCGTCGGCCGTGGCGGCGGCGAGCTTCGGCGGAGGTGGGGAACGGGGCTAGAGCAAGAGCGCGAGCAGGAGAGGAGGGGGAATCGGTCCATGAGCTCACTGTGGTTGCAGAGCGCGTCTCAGTGGGCTCGGGGGCGACCTGTCGACGGTGAATCGAACAGCGGCGATCGCCGGCCGTGGCGACGAAGATGGCGGTTATGGCGTCACTGCAGGGCTCCGGGTGTTGCTTGGAGGGGTGGGGAGGAAGAGTAGGTCGAGGCAGAGCTTTGGGAGGCGTCGGGGAGGCTAGGGGTGGCCGGTGGCCATGGGTACGGCGACGATGACGGCGAGCTCCGCTCGGTGGTGTGCGCGAGAGGGAAGCAGAGGAGGGAATGGGGTCCAGGGGAGAGAGGAGAGGCCTGGGGGGGTGCGTGGCGTCGCGGACGGGGTCCAGGCGACGAGAGGAAGCAGGAGGTGGCCAGGGGGGAAGCAGGAGGTGGCCGAGGCCTCTCGGGCGCGCGCCACGCCTCGCCTCTGTTCGTCCTCCTGGCAGAGGAGGAAGAGGACAAGGGGGAGGAGGTGGGCTGGGCCGGCCAGATGGAGCTGGGCCAGGTAAGTGGCGCCAGGTAAGTGGCCCAGTGGCTTTCTGCTCTGTTTTATTTTTTTTCTTCTGTTTTGTTTTATTTAATTTCGTTTTGCCACTGTTTTGAATTTTAAACAAATTCAAACAATGCCAAAAACTCCTCTGAATAATTTTATTTGGCTAGATGGACTTTTCCAAAAGCTCATAAAATATTTCAGGGGTATTTGAAATTATATTCTAATTATATGAATATAATTCAAATTCAAATAGCTAATGATTTAAATTCAAAGTCCCAAAAATAAATCCTTAAAAATGTTCAATATTTTGGTTGGGACCAGAACCCTTACCAAAAATTATCAAACATTTAAGAAGAGCCTTTTGGAGCAATGAATGAGATTTCTAGGGTTTTTGCCCCTCTTTTATTTAGGGTTTTGAGGCTTCCAATATTCCTCAATTCAAGTTTCAAAAATATAGACATGATGCACACATGAAGCTAGGCTAGAGCAATGCCAGAAGCTAGGGATGTGACAATTCCAAAACAATTCTTCGTAAAGTTTGAGGACATTTGGAGTTGTGCAAAATAGGTCTCTCAGATTTGCTCCTTTCTAGTCTAGAATTCCAGCTGCTGACATTCTCCCTCTTCATGTAAATCTTGTAAAATAAGAGAGGAAGGCATAAGTATTGCACCATACTATGAAATAACAACCCATAATGCAATAAATATCAACATAAAAACATGATGCAAAATGGACTTATCAACTCCCCCAAGCTTAGACCTTGCTTGTCCTCAAGCGAAAGCCGAAATTGATAATCATGACCACATGTTTAGAGATAGAGGTGTCGATAAAAACAAAATACGGACATGAGGGCATCATGATCATCTTTAGAACAATAACATATTGTCATATAACTTCTCATGCTAAAGTGATAAATCATTCACAAGGTAAAGCATGAACCAGAAACTTCATTGAAAACAAACAAACTATGATCTCAGTCACTGAAGCAATTGCAATTTATCATAAGATTAGAAAGAGTCAATGTAAGAGCTTTTGTGCAGCAAGTCCACATACTCAACCATCTTTTTTATTCTTTCACAATTGCTAACACTCACACAATACTAATGAGATCAAAGCTTTAATCGGACACAGAGAAAGATAGGGGCTTATAGTTTCGCCTCCTAACTTTTTACCACAAGGATAATGTCAAGAATAATATTTTATGATAACCTACACCCGAGTGGATATATATGTATGGATCTTTCCCCAACACATAGTGCTTGCCAAAAAGAAAAAAGTGTAAAAAAGAAAGTTGAAGGTCACCATGACTCTTGTATAAAGGTAGGAGGTAATTGTAAAAGATAGGCGCTTCGCAGAGGGAAGCAGAGGTTGTCATGCGCTTTTATGGTTGGATGCACAAAATCTTAATGCAAAAGAACGTCACTTTATATTGCCGCTTGTGATGAAGAACTTTATTATGCAGTCTGTCGCTTTTATTTCTTCCATATCACAAGTTCGTGTAAAGTTTATTTTGTTCACAAATATCAAACGAATACCAAATTCACATGATTACTTATAACAAGACTTCTCCCATGTCCTCATGAATAAACGTAACTACTCACAAAGCATGTTCATGTTCAAGATCAGAAGAGTATCGAATATCATTAAGGATCTGAACATACGATCTTCCACCAAATAAACCAACTAGCATCAACTACAAGGAGTAATCAACACTATTAGCAACCCATATGTACCAATCTGAGGTTTTGAGACAAAGATTGAATACAAGAAATGGACTAGGGTCTGAGAGGAGATGGTGCTGGTGAAGATGTTGATGAAGATTGACCCTCCTAGATGAGAGGATCATTGGTGATGACGATGGCTTCGATTTGGCCCTCCCAGAGGGAAGTTTCCCTGGCAGTACAGCTCCGCCGGAGCCCTAGATTGCTTCTGCCTAGGTTCCGCCTCGAGACGGTGGCGCTTCATCTCGAAAGCTGTCCTATGATTTTTTCTAGGTCAAAATGCTTCATATAGCAGAAGATGGGTACCGGAGACCTGCCAAGGGGGCCACAAGCCCTGGGGCGCGCTCTAGGGGGCAGGGCGCGCCCCCAGGCTTGTGGCCACCTAGTGGATCCCCCTCTAGTATTTCTTTGCCCAATATTTTTTTATATATTCCAAAACAATTCTCCGTAAAATTTTAGGACATTTGGAGTTGTGCAAAATAGGTCTCTCAGATTTGCTACTTTCGGGTCCAGAATTCCAACTGCTGGCATTCCCCTTCTTCATGTAAATCTTGTAAAATAAGAGAGACAAGGCATAACTATTTTACCATAATGTGAAATAACAACCCATAATGCAATAAATATCAACATAGAAATAATGATGCAAAATGGACATATCAGGGGCCCTGATGTGAGTGTCTACGAGCCGGCAGTGGGGGCTGCCGGGTCCGCCGGGTGCGGGTCTCGCCTGGTCCGCCTGGTGCAGGTCATACCAGGGTCGCTGGGTGCGGGTACGGCCGGCTGCTCGATACTCTGGCACGCCTCACCAGGCGTCATGGGGTGGTCAGTGCCGCCCTGCTATAGGGTTACGCCTCCGGGACACCGCTCGCCCCGGGCGGGGGGCATGGGAGCGCCGCTGCCGCGCCTGCCGGGGCTGGCCTAAAGGAGGGGTGGCGCACTATAGCCATGCACGAGTGTTGCTGGAGGCTGACTCCTTGGGGCCGACCGGCATGCGCCAGCCGGCTGGCCAGGTCGCGGCACCTGTCCAGGTCGCGCTGGGAAGCCAGCCAGGGGCGAGTCGGGCTGAGGGGCGTTGCCTGCCTGGGGGCCATCCCCCCGACAGTAGTCCCCAAAGCTGTGAAGGCACGCCGACTCCAAGTAGGAGGGCATTCACAGTTTTACCCCCCTGAGGAGGCAGTTGGGCTAGTGAAGCTTGCGACCGACGGGTCCCGGCAACACCCAGTGTGTGCCGGCTTCCGGAAGCCGGATCACGGGCTCCTGGACTGGGCGGGAATCTGAAGCGCCAGCCAAGTCTTGGAGTAGAAGGATACGCCTCCCGTGGCTTGATGCGGCGCCACATGGTGAATAGTGGCCGACGAGGCCCTGCCAGGCCACGCGCGCGACGGGACGCAACACTAGGTTGGGCCACGCCACGCCGCGCCCTAGGCCCGCGCGTGGGGGATTTATTGTGGCAGCGGCGGGCGGTTGCACTTCTCCATGTGGTTAAGTCATGGGGGAAAATGTGCCCGCACAATGCGGGGAAGTGGAATCATGGGTACAACCGATCCCACTTCCCCACGTCTCGTCGTGGTTATAAAATGGAGGAAGGGGCACGACAGAAGCGCCCTCGCACACTCCCCTCACTCTCCCTTTGTCTTCATCTTCTCCTTCGCCTCTAAATCTCGAGCACGTTCCTGCCGTAGTGCCCAGACGCCGCCCGCACCATCCGTTGAACACTCCAGCCTTCATCTTGTTGCCGCGCTTCACGCCCCCGACATGCTTTGCCGATGGTGCGGCTAAAGGGGTCCCGGGAGGGGTCGGTGACCAATGAAGAGGATATCCAGTATCTTTGCGACACCAGGCGTCTGCCGCCGGCAATGGAGGTGGCTGAGCGCGTGGCGGGTGAGGAGGTGGAGCCGCAACCGCAAGAGGGCGAGCAAGTGGTGTTCCTTAGCCACTTCAAGCTCGGGTTTGGCCTCCCCGTGAGCACCTTCTTCATATCCTTCTTGATTTTTTTGGGTTACAGCCGTAACACCAAGGCACCAACTCGTGCTACAGCTCGCCGGCTTCACCATGCTCTGCGAGGGATAATCGGGTGTGGAGTCGGATATAGATCTACGGGTGTGCCTCTTCTTCATCGATCAGCAGGGGCCGTTGGCTGGCGCGATGCCTGCCTACTGGGCCGCCGTCATCTCGGGCTAGCTGCACGGGCCGTTCCCCAAGATGCCCCTGGAGGATTCTGCCAAGAAGTGGCAGAATTCGTTCTTGCACATGCGCAACCTCGGCGTGGACCGCATCAACCTGCAGCTGTTTGTCAATGAGCCGCCGCACACCAAGATGAACTGGAGCTATCTACCGAAGAACCCGCCGCATGGGCTGCTGAACCAGTGCAACCGGATCACCGAGATGACGGCGCGCGAGGGGATCAACGGGATGGAACTTATCTCCGCCTTCATCTCGTGTCGGGTGCCGCGGCTGCAAAGTCGGGTCCACCTTATCGGCGAGATGGGAGACCGGCATGACCCCAACCGGATGTCGGCCCGGGAGCTGATGTCGATGGTTGGCACTTCGGGAAGGAGCCCTACAGCAAGGAGAGCCCGGCACCAGCGATGAGTCCATGTTCTCCATTTTTTGCAATGATTGAGCTTCTCCTCCGTCCCGACGCGAGAAAGCGATACTGTTGCTCGTGGTCCAACAAATGTGTGATGGGACGAGGGCACATGTCTTGACAGGCGAGCGAGCCGACTCGGCCGAGGGCGAGTCCACCGACGAGAACGCGAAGCTGGCCGAACCGCAGCCGGCCGGCACCTACCGGCGCGACATGACACGCGGGTAAGTCTCCGTGTCCAGATATTCTACGTGACTGGCCGGATGACAATGAGGCGGTCCTGACGGTCGTTGGGACTGCAGCTGCGCCGTCGGGAGGAGAAGGCAGCGTCGATCTTCCGAGGCGACCGAAGAGATGGTCGAGGGTGGGACGCCTCGCGAGCCATCAGCGGCATGCTGGCCGCACGGGAAGGACTCAATGGTGCCGAAGCTAGCCACAAAGCGCGCGGCAAGGCCACCGCCAAGAAGGCATGCCGGGCCCCTTCGGCCACGACGGTGAAGCTGGCCATCCAGACGGCGATCGGGTAAGTGTCACTTGCTGATCTTCATATGCAGACTTAGTTGCATTCTCTTCATGTTGTCTTTGCAGCGTGCAGGTCGCCCCTGGAGCTGGTGCTGGCGGCCACGGCGGCCGCATTTGGGCAGGACGTCATCTTCCAGAAGACCCGGAGCGGCGCCATCGACCGGGTGGAGGGCTCGCCCGAGGAGGACCTCGACCTGGACCCAACAGACACAAAGCGTGTCTCCTAGCGGGACCGAAACAAGGTCGAGGGGGAGCTGGCAGCGGCCTCAGCCCGGGCGTGGGCGAGGGCAGCCGACGTGAGGGGGAGGACCACCGAGAACCTGGCATGGATGGAGATGGCAGAGGGCCTGCACCGTCCTAGACCATCGTCGAGCCATAGACCGACGAGGGGCGCGACCCGATGAGCAGATGGAGGCGGCCGTCGATGACCCGGCGGTCGAGGAGATTGTCGTGGACACCCCGCACCGGAACAACATGGCTGAGAAGGCGGAGGCTGAAGGAGGGGGCGCGTAGGCGACACCACCTTGGATGGAGCACCGCAGGGGACGCCGGCTGGAGCGCTGGGATCGACACCGGCTGTGGAGGAGACAGTGGGAGGCGAGCACGCCTTGGTGATCGTGCTGCCGCAGGCTACCGTGAACATGTAGTGAGTGCCGGGGAGCGGCCCCGCCGCCGGTTCATAGCAGCCCCGTTCTGGATCTGGCGAAGGCGTGTTTGGACCGCGCGCCCAGGAGGAAGCGACGATGGATGCCGTCGGCCAGCAGATTCAGGGGTCCGAGGGCCGTCTTCAGGCCTTCGTCCAGGGCGAGCTAGATCGGACGCGGGACTTCAAGCGCGCCGTTGTGGTAAGGTTTCCTCTTGACTTGGTTTGCGAGTGGTCAGTGGGGGCGCCCTAGTGCACCCAGCGGGTGTAGCCCCCGAGGCCTGGGTCGACTGCGAAGCAGCATGGGTCAGGTCTTATATGCGCTTTTATGATTTTGATAACACTTGGCTCTTGTAGCACCTGGATGGCCTGCGAGTCGGCACGCACAACCGGCTTCTAGAAAAGCACCGTGCGACCAAGGCGCAACTTGCTGCCAAGGAGGAGGCACACCGCTTGGATCAAGGTACGATTTGCGTGCTCTCAATGGGGGCACGCCAGCACACCCACTGGGTGTAGCCATCGAGATTCCGACCAACTGCTAAGCAGTTGGGTCGAATCTTAAAGTAGTTTTCTTCTTTGTTCCGACATCTCACCAGTTGTTCTACCGTGCAGACACTGCAGTCGAGGTGCCGGATCTCCGGACCCGGCTAGCCGAAGCCGGCAAGCAGGGTGACCAAGTGGACACCGACAACCGCCAACTTCGGGCCGAGGTGGAGCGGCTGAAGTCGGAGGCCACCAAAGCGGTGGAGGTCAACCAAACGGAGCTCGCCCGGCCGAGGGACGAGCATGAGAAGGCGGCCGCCACGAAGGACAAAGAGCTGAAGGCGGCAGTTGAAAAGCATGCCAAACTCGAGAAGGGGCTTGAGGCCCGTGGCCGCGCGTGGGACCTGGAGCGAAACGGTATGTTGTACGACGCGCAGCACCTGGACAAAGTCCTTCTTCGTAACTATTTCTTTGACAATTCTGCCGGATTGCGAGCCGGCCGAAACCTTGCATAGCTAACAGTTTCCACTTTCCTTGTGCTAGGAGCACTCCCGAGGACGCAGGAGACGTTACAGGCCACCGTGTGCATGCACCATTGCTTAGGTGGATGCGGGCGCCGTGGTCGACCCGCACACCACCTGGACCTTCTCAGAGTTCATGCTCGTCACCGAAGCTTGTCTGAGGGACCTAGACAAGCAGGTTGCGAGGCTATCGGCGGTCGTGTTGGGCATCTTGGTTGCCCTCTGGCCGGATGCGGTGGCGCCTAGCAGCGTCACACGGCTGGCGCGCTGGCTGGAGGCCGGTTGGGCGCGGCTCCATGCATGGCAAGTCTCGGTGGCCCATCTAGCGCAGATCTGGCTCTGTGCTTTGCCATGTCTTGGTATCCGGACATGATTGTGGACCACCTGGCGGCCCAGCGAGCTGGTGCGGAGGTCTACTTGGAGGCGCGGGCTCGCCGGATTGCCGGACGGGCCAGCTATCTTACGTTGTTCGCTGCACATGAAGAGTTCAATGCAGAGCGGACAGAAGATGGCGAGGAGCTCCCGCCCGTCAACTTCGGCCTATCGCTTGATGACTTGGTCGGTGCCTCCGAGGAGACAGACACCTACGTGGACGACGAGGCCACACTGGATGACACCTGCGTCTCGGCGGACCTGGAGGCCGATGCCGTGGAGCCGGCGCAAGCCGATGTCGACATGGCAACCGCGGCTGGCGCGGAGGAGCCGATGTGCACGCAACCCGACGCGGCCACTACCTGAGGCCGACGTTCCTTTTTTTATTTCTTTGAACTTTGAACTTTGTTAAGTGACAAGTCCACCCACTGGGGGTGTAAGGGAATGTAATGTACTCTATCCACAGGCCTTTTTGTGATGTAAATATTTTCGCAGTGTTCATGCTTTTGCCTTCCGTTCTTAGGCTTTTTCTTGCTTGCCCCCTCTTTAGGTCTCCCTCCTGCTAGTCAGACAACCAGGTGACGGTATATGACAAGAAGTTTGGTCTTGGGAATGGGCGCGCATTACTTAGGCTTTATTAGACGTTGAGCGCGAGTGAAACACCCACTGGGCCGACTGGTGGTAGGCGGCGAAGCCGGCTGGCGTGCAGCCGGTCATGCGGCAACTTAGTGCGGTGGTGCCGGATGGACTGATCCAGCCGATCCAATTTAGCAGATCTCTGTGTGCCAGCACTTTTGGCCCTTGGTTCTTGCCAGCCGAACAGTTGAAGCCGGACTGTGGCTTAGGGCGAAGGGGAGGGCCTTGGCAACTCGGACACGCCAAAATTGACTAAGGGGAATGACGAGATGTGGTCGAGCCGGCAAGCCCCCGAGCCGGATGAACCGACCCGTCGTTAGAGGATGAAAATTATAAGGTTGTGCGAGACACGACAATTGATAGGAAAGGTAGCCCCTGAGTGTTGTTCGGGGGTCGTGCTGCTTCCATTAAACTTCAAAAGGTAGCAATACATACGTGCATACAACTAACTGTAAAACGGACGGAGGAGCTCCGCGTTCCAGGGTCGGCTTGTCTCTTCGCAGTCCGTGTCTCTCTTGCACTTGTTTGGCTTGCGTGCGTCGATGAGGTAGTAGGTGTTGCAATCACATAGGGCCTTGCTGACGATGAAGCCCCCCCCCCCAATGGGAGGCCAATTTGTGCTAGTTGGCTTGCTGTAGGACGAGCCAGAGTACGAGGTCGCCCTCGCAGAATGCGAGGGGCTTGATCTTCCTGCTTCGGTAGTGACATAGGTTTTGCTGGTAGATGGCCGATTGGCTGAGGGCTAGTAGGCGCGCCTCCTAGAGCAGGTCGACGACGTCTTCACGGGCTTCCTTGGCTTGTGCTTCTGTGTACATGGTGACCCGTGGTGAGTCAAACTCGATGTCGGTCGGGATGATTGCTTTGTCTCCATAGATGAGGAAGAATGGGGTGGACCTGGTCGGCAAATTTGGCGTTGTTCGAGGACTCCAAAGACGGCTGGCAGCTCATCGAGCTAGCTGCTGGGTGAACGGACGAGGGGCTCGACGAGTCGTAGCTTGATGCCGAACAAGATCAGGCCATTTGCCTGCTCGACCTGTCCATTGGATTGAGGATGCACAACGGAGGCCAAGTCGAGCCGGTTGCCGGGTACAAATCATGCTGTGTGGGACGCCGTAGTGAACCGCGATGTCTTTGATGAACCGAACGGCCGTCGGCCCGTCGAGTTTCTTGATCGACCGCGCCTCGATCCACTTAGTGAACTTGTCGATGGCCACCAGCAAGTGCGTCATGCCACCCCGAGCAGTCTTGAAGGGCCACACCATATCAAGACCCCGAACGACAAAGGGCTAGGTGATCAGGATGGTTTGGAGGGCTGAAACCGGCTGGTGGCTGCGCTTGCTAAAGCGTTGGCAGCCTTCACACTTGAGGATGAGCGACTCGGTGTCTTTGAGGGCCGTGGGCCAGTAGAAGCCGTGGCGGAAAGCTTTGGACACCACAGACCTCGAGGCGGCGTGGTGCTCGCACTCGCCCTGATGGATGTCAAGGAGAATCTCTATCCCCTTGTCTTGCTCGACATAGCGCTAGAACACGCCCGTCACACGACACTTGACGAGCTCGTGTTTTCATCCATGGGGAGTGCTCCAGTCTCTAGGAAAGCAAGGATGAGCTGGGCCCAAGACGAAGCCGTCACCACGGTGAAGACAACCACTTGAATGGGATCCAGGGCGGCAGCTCCTGAGCCGGAGGCGACAGTCCCCGGGTCCGGGACAGCAGCCCCCGAGTTGGAGACAACTTCCCCCAGGTAGGAGACAGCAGTCCCCGGGATCGGGCGGCAGCCCCCGTGGCCGAGCCAGGATCTTCAGGGCCGAGTGGGGGAGCCGTGGGGTCGTCCAGGATGAAGATGGACTCAGAGTCCAGAGACGGCTTGATGGATAGCTTGCGCAAGTGCTAGAGGGAGACGCCGGATGGGATTGTGATGTAGGGTAGAACCCTAGAAGCCGATCTTTCACGTTTTGAGAGGATCAGTACGAGGAACACGAAGAACACGAGGAGAGTAACGAGGGAAAAACACGAGAGAACACTCAACCAACAAGAACAAAGTCACACATGTGCTAGATCATCGAAACACAAGAGAGGTACAAGATCCAAATCCAACAAGAGATGATAGAAATGGTAACCGGTTCTTCTCCATGAGGAGGTCTTGAAGATGGTCTTCTCCAGATGGAGGTCTTGAATCTTGGTGGATCTTCTCCGAAGATGTGTCGGTCCCTCACGAGGAGTAGATCCGGATGGATGAGAGAGGCTCTATCTCACAAATGAGCTAAATCAACGCTAACCCTAGCTAGGAGGTGGGAGAGGTCTATTTATAGTCATAGTGCAAATGAGGGACGAAGTGAAGGGGTACATGGGCCTCAACTCGCAACTGGGCACAGCCAGGGGTCGGACGTCCGTAGGTCTTCGGACGTCCGCTGTTTTGGTTCTGTTGCCGGTTGCACGGTCGTCCGGTCTTCCTCGGATATCTGTAGTTTTGGTTCTGTTGGGGAAGTGTCGGACGTACAGAGGGGCTCGGTTGTCCGGAGCCTAGGAGTTGTCGGACGTCCGGTCCTGGTCGGACGTCCGGCTGCCGTAGCTTTTGCTGGCCTGTTTTCCTTCACCTGTGGCGACCTCCAGGCGTCGGACGTCCGTGCTGGGCCGGTCGTCCGGAGCTTGTAGCTTCCGAAGCAGCTCTTCTTGATCTTCACGCTTGGTGTCCTCGCCGTCTTGGCCATTGAATGTAGCTGTTCCATGGCTCTCCTCCAAGCACCTGATCACACATAGAGTCTCCGCATGAGGTAGTAGCCATGTCTCGTAAGTAGAGAGAGGGAGTTCGGAGAGGAGCGAGTTCACCTTATCTTCGATAGCCTTTGCTTGAGCTCTTATCATAGGTCCAAGTGTAGTCGAGGGAGATGTAGGTACGTCCATGGGGATGATCGAGGGATGCTCCGCATCATCTAGCCCCCCCCGCCCTTGGGAAAGATCCGACCTCGGATCAAAAGTGTCATCACCATGGTATGCCGAGAGGTCCTTGACATTGAAGATGTCACTCACGTTGTACTTGTTGCATGGGAGGTCAATCTTGTAAGAATTGTTGTTGTAGTGTGCTAGCACCTTGAAGGGTCCATCGGCTTGAGGTAGAAGTTTGGACTTGCGTTCGTTGGGGAAGCGGTCCTTGCGAAGGTGTAGCCACACGAGATCTCTAATGTTGAATATCATGGGGTGCTTGTTGATGTTGAGCTTGGTCGCTAGTCGTTGTACTTGGCGCTCGATGGTTGTCTGTGTATCTTCATGCATCTTCTTGATGTAGCTTGTTCGTGCACTCGCATCGAGGTTGGTGTGCTCTTGTAGAGGAAGAGGTAGGTTGTCCAATGGGGACAACGGGTTGAAGTTGTAGCCGACCTCGAAGGGGGAGTTGCCAGTAGTCAAATGGCTTGCATGGTTGTAGGCATACTTGGCGATGGGTAGAAACTCTTCCCACTCCTTGATGTTCCTCTTGATCAACACGCGAAGTAGAGTGGAGAGTGTATGGTTCGTCACCTCCATTTGGTTATCGGTTTGAGGATGGTATGCCGACGAGAACAAGAGCTTGATTCTGAGCTTAGCGCATAGCGTGAACTTGACGTCGCGGTCCGAGGCGATTGTCTTTCGTACTCCATGAAGTCTCAAGATTTCCCTACAAAATAGATTGGCAACATGTGAAGCATCGTCTATCTTGTTGCATGGAATGAAATGTGCCATCTTAGAAAATCGATCCATAACAACAAACACGAAATCCTTTTCATTTTGAGTTCTAGGCAAACCAAGTACAAAATCCATGCTAATGTCTTCCCAAGGTTGATAAGAAATAGGAAGAGGCATGTAAAGACCATGGGATTGAGCTTTAGACTTAGCTTTGCGACATGTAGAGCATCGGTTGGTGAAGCGTGAGACGTCGCGGAACATCTTGGTCCAAAAATAGTTCTTGGAGAGTGTGGCGAATGTCTTGTCTCGTCCAAAGTGTCCCATGAGTCCGCCTCCATGAGCCTCTTGCAAAAGGAGCAAACGAAGAGAAGACTCGGGAATGCAAAGTTTGTTAGCTCTCTTAAGGTAATCATCCTTGATGTAATAAAGTTCCCAAGATGGATGCGTCAAACACTTAGCATAAGGAGTAGCAAAAGAAGGATCATTTGCATACAAGTCTTTGATGTGCTCAAAACCAACAACATTCAACTCAAGTTTAGTGACAAGCGTGCATATGCGGGAAAGGGCATCCGCCACTACGTTTTCCTTGCCCTTGATGTACTTGATGACATAGGGAAAAGACTCTATAAATTCACTCCATTTGGCATGACGCTTGTTCAACTTAGTTTGACCTTTCAAGTACTTAAGCGTTTCATTATAGGTATGTATGACAAACTCATGAGGTCTAAGATAATGTTCCCAAACATGTAGCACATGCACTAAAGCATACAATTCTTTGTCATAGATGGGATAGTTAAGTTGAGCACCGGAGAGTTTTTCACTAAAATATGAAATGGCTTGTTTTTCTTGCATCAAAACTCCGCCAATTCCGGTACCACTTGCATCACAATGAACCTCAAAAGTTTTGTCAAAGTTGGGCAAAGCGAGAATCGGAGCATGACTAAGCAAAGATTTGAGCTCATCAAAAGCGATAGGTTGCAAAGGTCCCCAAACAAAAGGAGCATTTTTCTTACTCAAGTCATGCAAAGGAGCGGCAATAGTGCTAAAATCTTTCACAAAGCGACGATAGAAACCCGCAAGGCCAAGAAAGCTACGTACTTGTTGCAAATTGGTGGGTTGGGGCCAAGTTTTAATTGATTCAATTTTAGATTCATCAACATGGACACCCTTGGAAGAGACAACGAAATCCAAGAAAACAAGCTTGTCAACACCAAATGTGCACTTTTTCATGTTGGCAAAAAGACGTTCCTTGCAAAGAGTTTGCAAAATAGCCCTAGCATGATTTAGATGCTCTTTCATGGATTTTCTAAAAACAAGAATGTCATCGAAGTAAACCACAACAAACACTCCAATGTAAGGACGAAGCACAAAATGCATAAGACACATGAAAGTACCGGGAGCTTCCGATAAACCCATAGGCATAACCAACCACTCGTACAAGACAAATTTGGTTTTGAAAGCGGCTTTCCATTCATCACCTTCTTTTATGCGGATTTTATAATAGCCACTTTTAAGATCAATTTTGGAGAAATGGTGGCACCTCTAAGTTCATCAAGCATATCATCTAAGCGAGGAATGGGATGCCTATAAAGAATGGTAATAGCATTGATGGGTCTACAATCCGAGCACATGCAAAAACTACCATCTTGCTTGGGCACAAGTATAACCGGAATGGCACAAGGGCTTAAGCTTTCACGTACATGTCCGTTGTCGATTAGTTGTTGTACTTGCCATTGGATCTCCTTAGTTTCTTCGGGGTTGATGCGGTATGGAGCTTTGTTTGGTAGAGGTGCTCCGGGGATGAGGTCGATTCGGTGCTCAATGCCTCGTAGTGGAGGTAGTCCAGGAGGTAGCTCATCGGGGAAAACATGTTGGAATTCCTGCAAAAGATAAGAGAACACTAAAGGTAGATGGTGAGAGGTGTTAGTTTTTGGTTCCCCATCCTTGCACACAAGGACAAAGTGCATAAAACTTGATGGGTTCTCACGCCTTCTCTCATCTCACTTTTGGTGGCAAATAGGACAAAGTTTTTCTTGTCGCTCATCATGGAGGCACTAGGTTTTGGCTTGTGGCTCTCACTCTCTCTTGGGTGGATCACTTTCTCACTCTTCTCTCCACGATGGGTGGCTTGCTTGTCGGCTATCACTTGACTAGGAGACATAGGTCATAGCACATACTCCTTCCCTTTCATCTTGAAGCTATAGTGATTGGTACGCCCATTGTGGATGATGTCACGGTCGAATTGCCATGGCCGACCAAGAAGGAGGTGGAAAACGTACATCGGGACGACATCACACACCAAAGTGTCCTCATATGCGCCAATTTTGAAGGAGACTTGGACCGTATGCTCAACTCGTATAGTGTCGGAATCGCTTAGCCATTGGACTTTGTAGGGGTGCGGGTGCTTCATCTTGACCAATTGTAGCTTGGAGCATAGTTCTTCACTTGCTAAGTTGTAACAACTACCTCCATCGATGATGACCTTGACGGACCTTCCATTGATGCCGGCCTTTGTGTGCAAGATGTGGCATCTTTGGTCTTCGTCTTGTTGATGTTGAAGAGTCAAGACTTTGGATACAACGAGAGCGGGGCTCGAATCCTCATCACAAAAGACTTGATCATCTTCATTTTCGTTCACGCGCCGGTGCATGGCCACTTGCTCAAGGGCTTCCATCTCCTCTTCACTCATGGAGTCATAGGTTCCATCATCATTGAGGATCATGGTGCGCTTGTTGGTGCATTGGAAAGACTTGTGGCCTCGGCCGCCGCAAGTGAAATACTTGAAGGAGCTTGTCTTGACAGTCTCATCGGTTGGATTAGACAATGAAGCAAGCGGCTTGAAGTTGCTTGTAGTAGGAGGAGGACGACTTGAGGTTGTCGAAGTTTTCTTGTAACTTGACTTGTCGTCGTTGCTTGTAGATGTCTTAGTTGAGGTAGAAGTTGGAGGAGTCGTTGAAGCTTGGTTGTTGGAGAAATCGTAGCTCTTGGACGAGTACTTGGCGTACTTGAAGTCATCTTGCACTTGATGTTCCGCTTTGGTAGCTTGATGCACGAGCTCAATGAGGTTGGAGTAGGGTTGGAAGTCGGCAATCTTCTTGATGGGATGATTAAGGGCATTCAAGAAGTGTGCCATAGTTTGCTCATCATCTTCCGTGACATTGGCTCGTATCATGGCTATCTCCATTTCCTTGTAGTATTCTTCAAAACTCTTTGTTCCTTGCTTGAGTAGTTGGAGCTTCTTGAAGAGATCGCGGTTGTAGTAGATGGGCACAAAACGTGCTCGCATGACATCTTTCATTTGAGCCCAAGTGGTGATTGGTGGGTCACCTCTTGCTTCTCGACGCTCAAGGACTTGTTCCCACCATATGAGCTCATAGTCTTGGAACTGAAGGGATGCCATAGTGATCTTCTTCTCTTCCTCATAGTTGTGCAAACGAAAGATCTTGTCGACCTTCAATGCTCATGAGAGGTACTCTTCGGGATCATTGCTTCCATTGAACTTGGGCATGGTGAACTTTAGCTTGCTGTAGCATTGCTCTTCATTTTGTTGTGGTCGATAATGATGATGACGCCCTTGACGTGGAGGATAATCAACCTCATGTTGCTCTTGGCATGGAGGAAGTCCATGATCATCTTGCTCTTGTTGAACTTGAGGTTGAGGAGGAGCTTGTCAAGCTTGAGGAGGAGGTGGGGGAACTTGACGTTGCACTCTTGGTTGGTAGTTCTGCTCTTGGATTTCTTCTCGAAGTGCTTTCTCTTGATTGCGCCTATCGCGGTTGCGCTTGGCAATGGCTCAACTTGATTCTTGAAGGGCACGTTGCGCCTCAAGAGCTTGTGCTTCACGTTGTTGTTGTTGAAGACGTTGAGCCTCGGCGTCTTGTTCCTCTTGATGTTGACATGCTCGTTCTTCCTCTTGGCGACATTGACGTTGTCGTTCTTGAGCTTGTGCAAAAGGATCTTGGTGTGGTTGATGACGAAGTACTTGCTCGTCGACTTGCTCTTGCAGATGATTTCCATGTAGAGGATTGCGGGATGCATGACGGTCTTGACGCGCGGCTCGTCGAAGAGTGTTCCATGTCGGTTTACTTGAGCCGGAGAAGGTGTCGTCGGAGTGTCGACTTGAGCGGCTCCGTCTTGAGTATGAAGAAGTGGAAGGAGGGCGGTTCACCAACAAGGCACGGATCTCGTCCATCCTTGCATCATTCTCTTGCTTGTGAGCGTCGAGCTTGTTGTCGAAGTAGTCTCTTGTACGTTGCTCAGAGAGTCGCAAGTCGGTGGCGAGATTGTCGATGCGGTTGGTCATTGCTTGTTGCTTTTGATGCAATGCTCGTTGTGCACCAAAGAGGTGGCTCTTGGTGGCGAATGATGACATGTAGTCGTCTTGCTCGATGAAGAGTGGGTTGGTAGAAGTACTTGGCCTATCCATCATTCCAAGCAAAATGTGAGTGGGAGAAAGTGAAGAACTTATACCAAATGTACCTTGACCGATGTTGAAGATGGATCAAGATCACTCAAATGCGGAGAAAAATAGCACAATTGGTACCAATTCTTGCTGGTTCTCACACCTACACAAGTAAAAGCTTATGGTGGAGCTTGGTTAGGATGGTGGCACAAAATTTGATGCAATTGTAAGTGAGCTTCAATAATGTTGGAAAAGATTCACAAATTTGCAAATGCAACAAGTAGACCAAGCAAGTGGTGTTACGCGGAAACACACACGCAAATAGATAAGTGGGATTGTGCATACCAAAAATGAGCCAAAATGTGGAGTCCATGAAAATGCTCTTGTTGCACAATACTAGAGAGACGCTAGCGCGATTACACAATAGGCGGATACGGAACTTGTGCACAACCTACTAGGCAAAAATGAAACGACCTCTATCCCAAGTATGCTATATGTATGGTATTTCGGTGATATGATCCAAGATGATCGGATATGACAACCTTAATGTAGTATGATGCTATGGTTCTTGCATATAAGCTCTTTGCTTATCTTTCTCTCTTTGCTTAAAAGCTTGTTTGGCTCTTTCACTTTTGAGCTCTTTTCTCATGCAAAACTCCACGAACCAAGATAGCAATTGTGTATGCAATGACAACTTTGTGACACAAAAGATGATGCCAAGATATGCACCCCTATGATATGGTATGTATGCTATGGAGTATGATCACTAATGTGCACAAGTCACGTTGCCGGCAATACTCAATGGCTAGTCTCGATGGGTAAGAAACACAAGAGTAAGGCTATGTGGTTATTAATGCAATGGCATGGGATGACAAGATGTCGTCGGGTTACCGTCCGAAGCGATGATGAATCCTAGGCGAAGATGAGCGGTGGTGATGATGATGTCGAACTGTACCTATATAGCCGAAACACAATAGGACACGGGAACCACAACCCAAAATCTCAAAGACCAAAACGTGTCAAAATTGTCATAGGTGGTATTGGTGAACGATGGTGGTGTATCTGGGCAGCTGTGGTGGTATAAGGGTTTGGAAGATGTGGTGGAAAGTGGGGGAATGGTGGTTGCCGAACTGGAAAAATTCAGTTTCATCAGGTTTTTACGGATGTCCGGTGGGGCACGGTCGTCCGGTCGCCGGATGTCCGGTGGAGCCCGGTCATCCGGTGCCTGGGCGAATTCGGGCACGTGAATAACTGCTCAATTTCAGGGTGGAGGAAGGTGGGGATGTCGAATTTGAACGATTTTCTGGATGGAAAAGGGTGGGGATGGTGGGGAAAGTTCGATCCACACGTGGCAACACAAATCCATGGATTAAATCCAACAAAACTTCAACACACCAACAAATCACAAAAAAAATTGGGGCAATTTTTGGTGGGGATTTTCGGATTTAGGATGAAATCAACAAAATCAAGCTAGAAAACACGGGGTAGGGGCTCCAAAAACGTGATCAACGTGGCTCATGATACCAAGATGATGTAGGGTAGAACCCTAGAGGCCGATCTTTCATGTTTGGAGAGGATACCTACGAGGAACACGGAGAACACGAGGAGGGAAACGAAGGAAAAACACGAGAGAACACTCAACCAACAAGAACAAAGTCACACATGTGCTAGATCATTGAAACACAAGAGAGGTACAAGATCCAAATCCAACAAGAGACGATACAAAGGGTAACCGGTTCTTCTCCGTGAGGAGGTCTTGAAGATGGTTTTCTCCGCATGGAGGTCTTGAATCCAGGTGGATCTTCTCCGAAGAGGTGTCGGTCCCACACGAGGAGTAGATCCGGATGGATGAGCGAGGCTCTATCTCACAAATGAGCTAAATCAACGCTAACCCTAGCTAGGAGGGGAGAGGTCTATTTATAGTCACAATGCAAATGAGGGTCGAAGTGAAGGGGTACATGGGCCTTAGCGCAACTAGGGGTCGGACGTCCGGTGGGCGTCGGACGTCCGGAGGCTCGGGACGGCCCTGTCGTCCGTAGGTCTTCGGATGTCCGCTGTTTTGGTTCTGTTGCCGGTTGCACGGTCGTCCGGTCTTCCTCGGATATTCATAGTTTTTGTTCTGTTGGGGAAGTGTCGGACGTCCGGAGGGGCTCGGTCGTCCGGAGCCTGGGAGTTGTCGGACATCCGGTCCTGGACGGACGTCCGGCCGCCTTAGCTTTTGCTGGCCTGTTTCCCTTGGGCTGTGGCGACCTCCAGGCGTCGGACGTTCGTGCTGGGCTGGTCGTCCGGAGCCTTTAGCTTCCGAAGCAGCTCTTCTTCTTGATCTTCACGCTTGATGTCCTCGCCATCTTGGCCACTGAATGTAGCTGTTCCGTGGCTCTCCTCCAAGCACCTGATCACACATAGAGTCTCTACATGAGGTTGTAGCCATGTCTCGTAAGTAGAGAGTGGGAGTTCAGAGGGGAGCGAGTTCACCTTATTTTTGATAGCCTTTGCGCGAGCTCTTGTCATAGGTCCAAGTGTAGTCGAGGGAGATGTAGGTACGTCCATGGGGATGATCGAGGGATGATCCGCATCAGATTGCTTGCCGACTGGAACCAATATTGGCCAGCGTATTAGCAGCCTCGTTGTCCGCACAAGGAACATGGAGGAACTCGCAGCCGTCGAAGTTGCCGGAGAGCTACTGGACGAGAAGCGATAGCTGGCCATGTTGGTGTCTCGGGCGTCCCACTCGCCAGAAGCCTGCTGCACCACCAAATCCGAGTCGCCGTAGGAGAGGATGCACCGGATGCTGATTTCTTTGGCAAGCCGGAGGCCGTGCACGAGCGGTTCGTACTCGGCAACATTGTTGGAGGCAATGAAGTGGATCTGCAGCGCATATCACAGTCGATCGCCCTTGGTGGAGGACAGCACGATGCCGGCTCCCAAGCCGACCCGCATCTTGGAGCCGTCGAAGTGTATGTGCCAGTGTGTCGAGTCGGGTGGCGGCGGCAGGTACTGGGTCTCTGTCCAATCGACGCAGAAGTCGGCCAACACATGGGACTTGATGTTGGTGCGATACTCGTAGAGAATGATATGTCTAGCCAGCTTGATGGCCCACTTGGCCACTTGCCCGAAGGCATCCCGACAGCCCATGATCTCGCCAATGGGGGCCTTGTCACCACAATGATGGTATGCTCCTGGAAGTACTGCTTCAGCTTCTTGGCGGTAAGATACACGCCACATCACATCTTCTCGTAGTAGGGGCAGTTCTGCTTGCAGGGATGAGCACCTCGCTCAGGTAGTAGACCGGACGCTAAACCGGCTGGATCTTGCCTTCTTCTAGACGCTCGACCACCAGTGCCCTACTGACCGCCCGCGAGGTGGTAGCAATGTAGAGCAGGAGCGGCTCCTTCTCAGCCGGCACAACCAGGACAGGCGCGGTGGAGAGCATACGCTTGAGGTCGCAGAAAGCGTTGTCCGCCTGGTCGTTCCACTCGAACGATGATGTTTTCTTCATCAACTGATATAGGGGCAGGGCCCTCTTGCCCAGCTGGCTGAGAGAGGCCACGAAGCTGGTCTGGACATCACGCAGTTTGGTCAGCTTGCGCATGCGCTCGATGGCCATCATTTTTTTCGGGGTTGCCTCAATGCCGTGCTCCGAGACAAGGAAACGGAGTAGCTGGCCGGCTGGCACGTCGAACACACACTTCTCCGGGTTGACCTTGATCTGGTACTGACGCAGATTGGCGAACATTTCCTTGAGGTCATCCAAGAGCGTGAGGTGCTGCTTGGTCTTCACCACGATGTCGTCGATGTAGACATGGATGTTGCAGCTGATTTGCTGCAGTAGGCACTTCTGCATGCAGCGCTAGAAGGTGGCACCGGCATTCTGCAAGTCGAACGACATAGTGATGTAGTAGTACACCCCAAAAGGCGTGATGGAGGACGTCTTCAAGGCGTCGGCCGGGTCCAGCTTGACCTGGTGATAGCCGACGTAAGCGTCCAGGAAGGACAGGAGGTCGCAACCGACCGTGGAGTCGATCACTTGATCTACCCGCGGGAGGGCGAAAGTATCCTTGGAGCAAGCCTTGTTGAGGCTGGTGTAGTCTATGCACATGTGCTAGGTGTCATTCTTCCTCAGCATGAGGTCTGGATTAGCCAGCCACTCGAGGTGAAACACTTCCATGATGAAGCCAGTTGCGAGAAGCCGTGTGACTTCTTCACTGATGGTTCTTCATTTCTCCTAACAAAAGCGGCGTAGTGGTTAGCCGACAGGCTTGGCGTCCTTGCGGACGTGTAGTTTGTGCTCGGCGTACTCCCTCGGAACTCCTGGAATGTCCTTTGGGGACCATGCAAAGATATCCCGATTCTCACGTAGGAAGTTGACGAGCTTGCCTTCCTATTTACTGCTGAGGCGAGTGCCCACAACAATGTACTTGCTGTAGCTGGGGTCTTCTGGGTTGAGCGGGATCTTCTTGCTGTCCTTGGTCGGCTGGAACAAGGCCTCGCTAGCCGACTCCTTGGCTTGAGCCGCCACAGCCGATAGCTCGCCAGCTAGCGCCATGATCCAGTTGAGCTGACGCCGCTCCTCGGCTATGACCAGCGACTCAGCCAACTTGGCGCTGGCTCGGGTTCACTCCAGGGATTTCTTGTAGCCACCAACAACAATGATGAGGCCCTTGGGACCCGGCATCTTCATGTTCAGGTAGGCATAATGGGGAACCACCATGAGCTTCGCCAGCGCAGGCCGTCCTAGCAACGCGTGGTAAGGGCCGGACATGTCCACCACCTTGAACCAGATGGGCTCGTGCCAGAAGTGATCGCTGGAGTCAAGCAGGACGTCAAGCCAAATCTGGCTGATCGGGGAGCAGGAGAGGCCTGTCACGATGCTATGGAACACCGTCTGGGTCGGCTCCAGCTGCTTCGCCTCAATGCCGAGCTTGGTCATGGTGTCGCGGTAGAGGATGTTGATGCTGCTACCACCATCGATGAGGACTCGCGAGAACTTGCAAGTGCACTTCACAATGACTATGGAGGGGTCGAGGACGAGGGTGTAGCCACCCGGCGTAGGCATGATGGCCGGGTGGTCCTCCCGAGTCCAGCTGATTGGGAGCTCCGACCAGCGCATGTACTTAGGCACGGCCAGGACGATGGTGTTCACCTACTGCTGGAGCAGGCGCTCCCTGTGCTTGTCGCCGCCTAGACTGGTGAAGACGATGTAGCAGGCGTTCTAGTCAGGGAAGGCTTCGAAGCGCATGGCGCCAGCTGCCGAAGGTGGAGGCAGCGGCGGAGGCGGTGCCCCGCACTTGGTGCCAGAGCAGGAGGCAGCGTGATTTCGCCCCTCATGATGCGCTTGGTGATGGCGCACTGCCGGAGCGTGTGCATTGACGGCCTTGTGCCGCTGTGGTGCTTGCGGGGGGCGTCGAGCATCTCCTCGAAGCTCATGGCGGGTTGCCAGGCAGTCTTGCCGGTTCACTGACGCCGGTTGCCGACTGGCTCGGCCTTGGGCGCTTGATCGGCGGTGGCGACGAGGCGGTTGTCGTAGCGGGGAGCTGGTTGCTTGGCCTTACACTTGTTGTTCTGCTAGTTGTTCTGCTGGCGGTTGCTCTCGCCAGCCGGCTGATAACCCACAAGTATAGGGGATCGTTTGTAGCCTTCTTCGATAAATAAGAGTGTCGAACCCAACGAGGAGCTCAAGGTAGAATAAATATTCCCTCAAGTTATATCGACCGCCGATACAACTCTACGCACACTTGATGTTTGCTTTACCTAAAACAAGTATGAAACTATTTTGCAAGAATAAAACTACAAATAAATTGCAAGGTAAGAAAAGTGGACAGCTTTTGTCAACAAGAAAGTCATTTGTCCCTAGGCAATCGATAACAATTACCGGTAATCATTCTTGCAATTTTATATGAGGGAGAGGCATGTGCTAACATACTTTTTCTACTTGGATCATATGCGCTTATGATTGGACCCATAGCAAGCATCCACAACTACTAAAGATCATTAAGGTCATGATACCCAACCATAGCATTAAGTATCAAGTCCTCTTATCCCATATGCAACAACACACCTACTCGGGTTTAAGCTTCTGTCACTCTTGCAACCACCATAAGAGAATCATGAACGTATTGCAACACCGAACAACGGGGGCCCCTCACGTTTGTGCGAGATGGAGGGCACCGTAGGACAACTGATAGAGGCAAAGGTGTCCCGTCTTTCGATGAGATGATGGATATCGCTTTGGTGGAAGTCGACTTTGACGATCCGACTACGAACGTGCGAGGACGTCGCGCCTTAGCAATCGCTAAACCAACTCCGAGAGGTTATTGACCACGCCGGAGCACGATCAACCTGACCACGAGGGTCTGTTTCCTGCGAGCAAACGAAGAACAAGCAAGAAACTAAGATTGCAATCTGGATATTGCGAATATAAGATGAAAGCTTTATTGATCAAGGTGGGGTTCTGTGACGCCTTTGTCTGGTCGTTGAACACAAACGAAGTACGCGAAGTTGCAGCTATGGCGAACTTTTAATCTAAACAAAACCCAAAGTCTAAACGATGCCCTAAGGGCTGTATATATGGAGGAAGAGGGGGGAATTTCGTGGCCCTTGGTGGAGGGGTCCGAAATCAACCCTATCTCTTGTTTCCCCACACATACTGACTCTAAAAATAGCCTATACTTATGTATTTCGAAATTACATGGGCCTGGCCCAATAATAAGGTGACGCAGCACCTAAAATAGCCTCGGGACGAAATTTATGAAGTGGCATCTTGTATATTTCGTCCAAGGCTTCATGCACCCATTATGGTGGCTTCAAAGTCCTGAAATCATCACTTGTAACTCCGTTCTTGTTCCCCTTGCGCATGCCATCATCTCCATGCTTGTTCTTGCTGCAATGTTCATCCTTCTCCAAGCTAGGCCCTTCATTTGTAAGCAAAACAAATGTATCCAATTTAGGCAGCATCATATTCTCATGAACATTAGAATCATTACCAAGAAACGAAAGTACCTGGTAATTTAGTTGGCGTGCACGAGCTCTAGTAATTGGTCCAGTATGTATAGCAGCAGGGGCTGTGGGTGTAACAATTGTATTGATGTCCTCATCAGGTACCTATGCAAGCATGTTCCTTATTACTTGGTAGACCATGGCAATTTGAAAAAAATTCTGTACACCATGGTAGAAACAATCACTATACTCTTGTTCATAAGGATAAAAATATTACTTTGCTTCCTATGACTCCTGATTCCATTTTGAAAGATGATATTAATAGAGCTAATAAAGCACAACAGGAGAAGAATAAGAGTGAAAATCAGATTGTGGCAAAAGAATTTGAGCAACAAATGAAGCCTAATAATAAACCATCTAGTGTTGCTTCTGAAATTAAATTGAAAAGTGCATGTTTATTTGCCACCAAATCTGATATTGATGAGCTAGATTTCAGCAAATCTGTTTGCTATGCTTTTGTGTGCAAAGAGGCATTATTTTCATTCGAGGACGTGCCTTCCTCTTTGCCTCCTGCTGTCACTAACATTTTGCAGGAGTTCGCTGACGTTTTTCCACAAGACGTGCCACCGGGATTACCGCCTATTCGAGGGATTGAGCATCAGATTGACTTTATTCCCGGTGCTTCACTGCCAAACCGTGCACCATACCGTACCAATCTAGAGGAGACGAAGGAGATTATGCGTCAAGTACAAGAGCTTCTCGACAAAGGTTATATACGCGAATCCCTTAGTCCTTGTGCTGTTCCTATTATTCTAGTGCCGAAAAAGGATGGTACATCACGTATGTGTGTTGATTGTAGAGGCATTAATAATATTACTATTCGTTATCGTCATCCTATTCCTAGGCTAGATGATATGCTTGATGAATTGAGTGGCTCTACAATATTCTCCAAAGTTGATTTGCGTAGTGGCTACCATCAAATTCGTATGAAATTGGGAGATGAATGGAAAACAGCATTTAAAACTAAGTTTGGATTATATGAGTGGTTAGTCATGCCTTTTGGGTTAACTAATGCACCTAGTACTTTCATGAGATTAATGAACGAAGTTTTACGTGCTTTCATTGGACGATTTGTGGTAGTTTACTTTGATGACATACTGATTTATAGCAGATCTTTGGAAGAACATTTGGAACATTTACGTGCTGTTTTTATTGCTCTACGTGATGCACGTTTGTTTGGTAACCTTGGGAAGTGCATCTTTTGCACCGACCGAGTATCTTTTCTTGGCTATGTTGTTACTCCACAGGGAATTGAAGTTGACAAAGCCAAGATTGAAGCTATTGAGAGTTGGCCGCAGCCCAAAACGGTCACACAAGTGAGGAGTTTTCTTGGCCTCGCTGGATTCTATAGGCGTTTTGTGAGAGATTTCAGCACCATTGCTGCACCTCTCAACGAGCTTACAAAGAAGGATGTGCCTTTTGTTTGGGGTACCGCACAGGAAGAAGCCTTCACGGTATTGAAAGATAAGTTGACACATGCTCCTTTACTCCAACTTCCTGATTTTAATAAGACTTTTGAGCTTGAATGTGATGCTAGTGGAATTGGATTAGGAGGTGTGTTATTACAAGATGGCAAACCTGTTGCATACTTTTCTGAAAAATTGAGTGGGCCTAGTCTGAATTATTCTACTTATGTTAAAGAATTATATGCTCTTGTTCGGACTTTAGAAACATGGCAACATTATTTATGGCCCAAAGAATTTGTTATACATTCTGATCATGAATCTTTGAAACATATTAAAAGTCAAGCTAAACTGAATCGTAGACATGCTAAATGGGTTGAATTCATTGAGACTTTCCCTTATGTCATTAAACACAAGAAGGGAAAAGAAAATGTTATTGCTGATGCATTGTCTCGTCGCTATACTATGCTTTCACAACTTGACTTCAAAATATTTGGTTTGGAGACCATCAAAGATCAATATGTGCATGATGCTGATTTTAAAGATGTAATGTAGAATTGTAAAGAAGGAAGAATGTGGAACAAGTTTGTCGTTAACGATGGATTTGTGTTTCGTGCTAACAAGCTATGCATTCCAGCTAGCTCCGTTCGTCTTTTGTTGTTGCAGGAGGCGCATTGATAGAGGCGGAGGTGTCCCGTCTTTGGATGAGATGATGGATTTCGCTTTGGTGGAAATTGATTTTGACGATCCGACTACGAACGTGCGAGGACGTCGCGCCTTAGCAATCGCTAAACCAACTCCGAGAGGTTATTGACCACGCCGGAGCACGATCAACCTGACCACGAGGGTCTGTTTCCTGCGAGCAAACGAAGAACAAGCAAGAAACTGAGATTGCAATCTGGATATTGCAAATATAAGATGAAAGCTTTATTGATCAAGGTGGGGTTCTGTGACGCCTTTGTCTGGTCGTTGAACACAAACGAAGTACGCGAAGTTGCAGCTATGGCGAACTTTTAATCTAAACAAAACCCAAAGTCTAAACGATGCCCTAAGGGCTGTATATATGGAGGAAGAGGGGGGAATTTCGTGGCCCTTGGTGGAGGGGTCCGAAATCAACCCTATCTCTTGTTTCCCCACACATACGGACTCTAAAAATAGCCTATACTTATGTATTTCGAAATTACATGGGCCTGGCCCAATAATAAGCTGACGCAGCACCTAAAATAGCCTCGGGACGAAATTTATGAAGTGGCATCTTGTATATTTCGTCCAAGGCTTCATGCACCCATTATGGTGGCTTCAAAGTCCTGAAATCATCACTTGTAACTCCGTTCTTGTTCCCCTTGCGCATGCCATCATCTCCATGCTTGTTCTTGCTCCAATGTTCATCCTTCTCCAAGCTAGGCCCTTCATTTGTAAGCAAAACAAATGTATCCAATTTAGGCAACATCATATTCTCATGAACATTAGAATCATTACCAAGAAACGAAAGTACCTGGTAATTTAGTTGGCGTGCACGAGCTCTAGTAATTGGTCCAGTATGTATAGCAGCAGGGGCTGTGGGTGTAACAATTGTATTGATGTCCTCATCATCCTCCCCTTCTTGAAATGAAGTCGTCCTCGACGGAAGTTCATCTTCCTCACCCAAATAAGGCTTCAAATCTGCAATGTTAAAAGTGGGACTAACCCCAAAATCTGCAGGCAGCTCAAGTTTATATGCATTATCATTTATTTTCTTTAACACCTTAAAGGGACCATCAGCACGTGGCATTAGCTTTGATTTGCGCAAATCAGGAAATCTATCCTTACGCAAATGTAACCAAACAAGATCTCCAGGTGCAAACACAACATGTTTTCTACCCTTATCTCCAGCAAGTTTATATTTAGCATTCATACGCTCAATGTTTTCCTTAGTTAACTCATGCATTTTTAAAATCAATTCAGCACGTTGTTTAGCATCAAAATTAACCTTCTCCGAAGATGGAAGAGGCAACAAATCAATAGGTGCACGAGGTAGGAAACCATACACAACTTCAAAAGGGCACATCTTAGTAGTAGAATGCAATGAACGATTATAAGCAAATTCAATATGAGGCAAGTATTCCTCCCACATTTTCTTATTATTCTTCAAAACAGCCCTAAGCATAGTAGACAACGTTCTATTGACTACTTCAGTTTGTCCATCAGTTTGGGGGTGACAAGTAGTACTAAAAAGCAGTTTAGTCCCCAACTTAGCCCATAAACATCTTCAAAAGTGGCTAAGAAATTTAGTATCATGATCTGAAACAATAGTATTTGGCACACCATGCAAGCGAATAATTTCACGAAAGAACAAATCAGCAACATTGACAGCATCATCGCTTTTATGACATGGTATAAAGTGTGCCATTTTTGAGAATCTATCCACGACAACAAATATGCTATCCCTCCCCTTCTTTGTTCGAGGTAAACCTAAAACAAAGTCCATAGATATATCCTCCCAAGGAACACTAGGTATAGGAAAATGCATATATAAACCATGAGGATTGAGTCGTGACTTAGCTTTTTGTCATGTAGTGCATCGAGCAATAAAACGCTCAACATCCCGTCTCATATTTGGCCAAAAGAAATGTGTAGCAAGTACGTCCTCCGTCTTCTTCACGCCAAAGTGTCCCATTAATCCTCCTCCATGCGCCTCCTGCAACAACAAAAGACGAACGGAGCTAGCTGGAATGCATAGCTTGTTAGCACGAAACACAAATCCATCATTAACGACAAACTTGTTCCACATTCTTCCTTCTTTACAATTCTGCATTACATCTTTAAAATCAGCATCATGCACATATTGATCTTTGATGGTCTCCAAACCAAATATTTTGAAGTCAAGTTGTGAAAGCATAGTATAGCGACGAGACAATGCATCAGCAATAACATTTTCTTTTCCCTTCTTGTGTTTAATGACATAAGGGAAAGTCTCAATGAATTCAACCCATTTAGCATGTCTACGATTCAGTTTAGCTTGACTTTTAATATGTTTCAAAGATTCATGATCAGAATGTATAACAAATTCTTTGGGCTATAAATAATGTTGCCATGTTTCTAAAGTCCGAACAAGAGCATATAATTCTTTATCATAAGTAGAATAATTCAGACTAGGCCCACTCAATTTTTCAGAAAAGTATGCAACAGGTTTGCCATCTTGTAATAACACACCTCCTAATCCAATTCCACTAGCATCACATTCAAGCTCAAAAGTCTTATTAAAATCAGGAAGTTGGAGTAAAGGAGCATGTGTCAACTTATCTTTCAATACCGTGAAGGCTTCTTCCTGTGCGGTACCCCAAACAAAAGGCACATCCTTCTTTGTAAGCTCGTTGAGAGGTGCAGCAATGGTGCTGAAATCTCTCACAAAACGCCTATAGAATCCAGCGAGGCCAAGAAAACTCCTCACTTGTGTGACCGTTTTGGGCTGCGGCCAACTCTCAATAGCTTCAATCTTGGCTTTGTCAACTTCAATTCCCTGTGGAGTAACAACATAGCCAAGAAAAGATACTCGGTCGGTGCAAAAGATGCACTTCCCAAGGTTACCAAACAAACGTGCATCACGTAGAGCAATAAAAACAGCACGTAAATGTTCCAAATGTTCTTCCAAAGATCTGCTATAAATCAGTATGTCATCAAAGTAAACTACCACAAATCGTCCAATGAAAGCACGTAAAACTTCGTTCATTAATCTCATGAAAGTACTAGGTGCATTAGTTAACCCAAAAGGCATGACTAACCACTCATATAATCCAAACTTAGTTTTAAATGCTGTTTTCCATTCATCTCCCAATTTCATACGAATTTGATGGTAGCCACTACGCAAATCAACTTTGGAGAATATTGTAGAGCCACTCAATTCATCAAGCATATCATCTAGCCTAGGAATAGGATGACGATAACGAATAGTAATATTATTAATGCCTCTACAATCAACACACATACGTGATGTACCATCCTTTTCGGCACTAGAATAATAGGAACAGCACAAGGACTAAGGGATTCGCGTATATAACCTTTGTCGAGAAGCTCTTGTACTTGGCGCATAATCTCCTTCGTCTCCTCTGGATTGGTACGGTATGGTGCACGGTTTGGCAGTGAAGCACCGGGAATTAAGTCAATCTGATGCTCAATCCCTCGAATAGGCGGTAATCCCGGTGGCACGTCTTGTGGAAAGACGTCAGCGAACTCCTGCAAAATGTTAGTGACAGCAGGAGGCAAAGAGGAAGGCACGTCCTCGAATGAAAATAATGCCTCTTTGCACACAAAAGCATAGCAAACAGATTTGCCGAAATCTAGCTCATCAATATCAGACTTGGTGGCAAATAAACATGCACTTTTCAATTTAATTTCAGAAGCAACACTAGATGGTTTATTGTTAGGCTTCATTTGTTGCTCAAATTCTTTTGCCACAATCTGATTTTCACTCTTATTCGTCTCCTGTTTTGCTTTATTAGCTCTATTAATATCATCTTTCAAAATGGAATCAGGAGTCATAGGAAGCAAAGTAATATTTTTATCCTTATGAACAAGAGTATAGTGATTGTTTCTACCATGGTGTACAGAATTTTTATCAAATTGCCATGGTCTACCAAGTAATAAGGAACATGCTTGCATAGGTACCACATCACAATCAACATAATCAGCATATGTAGAGATACTAAAATTGATAGAGGCAAAGGTGTCCCGTCTTTCGATGAGATGGTGGATTTCGCTTTGGTGGAAGTCGGCTTTGACGATCCGACTACGAACGTGCGAGGACGTCGCGCCTTAGCAATCGCTAAACCAACTCCGAGAGGTTATTGACCACGCCGGAGCACGATCAACCTGACCACGAAGGTCTGTTTCCTGCGAGCAAATGAAGAACAAGCAAGAAACTAAGATTGCAATCTGGATATTGCGAATATAAGATGAAAGCTTTATTGATCAAGGTGGGGTTCTGTGACGCCTTGGTCTGGTCGTTGAACACAAACGAAGTACGTGAAGTTGCAGCTATGGCGAACTTTTAATCTAAACAAAACCCAAAGTCTAAACGATGCCCTAAGGGCTGTATATATGGAGGAAGAGGGGGGAAATTTCGTGGCCCTTGGTGGAGGGGTCCGAAATCAACCCTATCTCTTGTTTCCCCACACATACGGACTCTAAAAATAGCCTATACTTATGTATTTCGAAATTACATGGGCCTGGCCCAATAATAAGGTGACGCAGCACCTAAAATAGCCTCGGGACGAAATTTATGAAGTGGCGTCTTGTATATTTCGTCCAAGGCTTCATGCACCCATTATGGTGGCTTCAAAGTCCTGAAATCATCACTTGTAACTCCGTTCTTGTTTCCCTTGCGCATGCCATCATCTCCATGCTTGTTCTTGCTCCAATGTTCATCCTTCTCCAAGCTAGGCCCTTCATTTGTAAGCAAAACAAATGTATCCAATTTAGGCAGCATCATATTCTCATGAACATTAGAATAATTACCAAGAAACGAAAGTACCTGGTAATTTAGTTGGCGTGCACGAGCTCTAGTAATTGGTCCAGTATGTATAGCAGCAGGGGCTGTGGGTGTAACAATTGTATTGATGTCCTCATCAGATGGTCTCCAAACCAAATATTTTGAAGTCAAGTTGTGAAAGCATAGTATAGCGACGAGACAATGCATCAGCAATAACATTTTCTTTTCCCTTCTTGTGTTTAATGACATAAGGGAAAGTCTCAATGAATTCAACCCATTTAGCATGTCTACGATTCAGTTTAGCTTGACTTTTAATATGTTTCAAAGATTCATGATCAGAATGTATAACAAATTCTTTGGGCCATAAATAATGTTGCCATGTTTCTAAAGTCCGAACAAGAGCATATAATTCTTTATCATAAGTAGAATAATTCAGACTAGGCCCACTCAATTTTTCAGAAAAGTATGCAACAGGTTTGCCATCTTGTAATAACACACCTCCTAATCCAATTCCACTAGCATCACATTCAAGCTCAAAAGTCTTAGTAAAATCAGGAAGTTGGAGTAAAGGAGCATGTGTCAACTTATCTTTCAATACCGTGAAGGCTTCTTCCTGTGCGGTACCCCAAACAAAAGGCACATCCTTCTTTGTAAGCTCGTTGAGAGGTGCAGCAATGGTGCTGAAATCTCTCACAAAACGCCTATAGAATCCAGCGAGGCCAAGAAAACTCCTCACTTGTGTGACCGTTTTGGGCTGCGGCCAACTCTCAATAGCTTCAATCTTGGCTTTGTCAACTTCAATTCCCTGTGGAGTAACAACATAGCCAAGAAAAGATACTCGGTCGGTGCAAAAGGTGCACTTCCCAAGGTTACCAAACAAACGTGCATCACGTAGAGCAATAAAAACAGCACGTAAATGTTCCAAATGTTCTTCCAAAGATCTGCTATAAGTCATTATATCATCAAAATAGACTACCACAAATCGTCCAATGAAAGCACGTAAAACTTCGTTCATTAGTCTCATGAAAGTACTAGGCGCATTAGTTAACCCAAAAGGCATGACTAACCACTCATATAATCCAAACTTAGTTTTAAATGCTGTTTTCCATTCATCTCCCAATTTCATACGAATTTGATGGTAGCCACTACGCAAATCAACTTTGGAGAATATTGTAGAGCCACTCAATTCATCAAGCATATCATCTAGCCTAGGAATAGGATGACGATAACGAATAGTAATATTATTAATGCCTCTACAATCAACACACATACGTGATGTACCATCCTTTTTCGGCACTAGAATAATAGGAACAACACAAGGACTAAGGGATTCGCGTATATAACCTTTGTCGAGAAGCTCTTGTACTTGACACATAATCTCCTTCGTCTCCTCTGGATTGGTACGGTATGGTGCATGGTTTGGCAGTGAAGCACCGGGAATTAAGTCAATCTGATGCTCAATCCCTCGAATAGGCGGTAATCCCGGTGGCACGTCTTGTGGAAAAACGTCAGCGAACTCCTGCAAAATGTTAGTGACAGCAGGAGGCAAAGAGGAAGGCACGTCCTCAAATGAAAATAATGCCTCTTTGCACACAAAAGCATAGCAAACATATTTGCTGAAATCTAGCTCATCAATATCAGATTTGGTGGCAAATAAACATGCACTTTTCAATTTAATTTCGGAAGCAACACTAGATGGTTTATTATTAGGCTTCATTTGTTGCTCAAATTCTTTTGCCACAATCTGATTTTCACTCTTATTCTTCTCCTGTTGTGCTTTATTAGCTCTATTAATATCATCTTTCAAAATGGAATCAGGAGTCATAGGAAGCAAAGTAATATTTTTATCCTTATGAACAAGAGTATAGTGATTGTTTCTACCATGGTGTACAGAATTTTTATCAAATTGCCATGGTCTACCAAGTAATAAGGAACATGCTTGCATAGGTACCACATCACAATCAACATAATCAGCATATGTAGAGATACTAAAATGCACACGAACAGTACGTGTTACCTTAACCTTGCCGCTGTTGTTGAACCATTGGATGTAGTAAGGATGTGGATGTGGTCTTGTGGTGAGAGAAAGCTTCTCCACCATCTCCATGCTAGCCAAGTTGTTGCAGCTCCCTCCGTCTATTATGATGCGCACAGAACGTTCCTTCACAACTCCCTTGGTATGGAACAAATTGTGCCTCTGATTTTGCTCAGCTTGTGTGACCTGCACACTCAAAACACGTTGAGCAACTAAACATTCATACATGTCAGCGTCTTCAGGAGCCATGTATTGCGTCTCATGATCAGAATCATCTCCACCATGTTCTTCACGTATAATAAGAGCCAATGTCTCCTCATCATAGTCACTAGCGGACTCATATCCACCATCCGCGGTAGCAATCATCACACGCGGAGATTTGCATTCCCTCGCATAATGACCTCCTCCCTTACAACGACGACAAATAATATCACTTGTGTGCCCTATTGATGCCATGGAAGAAGAAGAACGCTGTGCAGGCCCCGCAGATGCGCTCTTGGTAGATAATGGTGGTTGGTATATGGCAGCGGTGGTGGTAGCGGTGGTAGTATATGGATATGGATCGGTGGTGGTATATGGACACGGATTGGTGGTGGTATATGGATACGGATTCGGAGCGGTGGTGGTAGATGGCAGGGGCGATGATGATGGTGCGGCGGCGGCGTGACAACTTATGACCAGAACTCGAAACTCTAATAGACTAGACTCTAAGACCAGCAACTAGATCGACGATGCAACCGCAAATTCAACAAAGCAAAACCCTAAAAAGATTATGCAAAGGCTCAGATTGGTTCGGATATGATGAACTAACCCTAAATTTTTTTGTGGCTTTTTCGTGGACTGTAGGTATGAAGAACAGACTCGATCTAAACTACGAAAAACTGTAAAATCTCACCGAGCAACCTGGAAATCTGATACCACTTGATAGAGGCAAAGGTGTCCCGTCTTTCGATGAGATGATGGATATCGCTTTGGTGGAAGTCGACTTTGACGATCCGACTACGAACGTGCGAGGACGTCGCGCCTTAGCAATCGCTAAACCAACTCCGAGAGGTTATTGACCACGCCGGAGCACGATCAACCTGACCACGAGGGTCTGTTTCCTGCGAGCAAACGAAGAACAAGCAAGAAACTGAGATTGCAATCTGGATATTGCAAATATAAGATGAAAGCTTTATTGATCAAGGTGGGGTTCTGTGACGCCTTTGTCTGGTCATTGAACACAAACGAAGTACGCGAAGTTGCAGCTATGGCGAACTTTTAATCTAAACAAAACCCAAAGTCTAAACGATGCCCTAAGGGCTGTATATATGGAGGAAGAGGGGGGAATTTCGTGGCCCTTGGTGGAGGGGTCCGAAATCAACCCTATCTCTTGTTTCCCCACACATACGGACTCTAAAAATAGCCTATACTTATGTATTTCGAAATTACATTGGCCTGGCCCAATAATAAGGTGACGCAGCACCTAAAATAGCCTCGGGACGAAATTTATGAAGTGGCATCTTGTATATTTCGTCCAAGGCTTCATGCACCCATTATGGTGGCTTCAAAGTCCTGAAATCATCACTTGTAACTCCGTTCTTGTTCCCCTTGCGCATGCCATCATCTCCATGCTTGTTCTTGCTCCAATGTTCATCCTTCTCCAAGTTAGGCCCTTCATTTGTAAGCAAAACAAATGTATCCAATTTAGGCAGCATCATATTCTCATGAACATTAGAATCATTACCAAGAAACGAAAGTACCTGGTAATTTAGTTGGCGTGCACGAGCTCTAGTAATTGGTCCAGTATGTATAGCAGCAGGGGCTGTGGGTGTAACAATTGTATTGATGTCCTCATCATCCTCCCCTTCTTGAAATGAAGTCGTCCTCGACGGAAGTTCATCTTCCTCACCCAAATAAGGCTTCAAATCTGCAATGTTAAAAGTGGGACTAACCCCAAAATCTCCAGGCAGTTCAAGTTTATATGCATTATCATTTATTTTCTCTAACACCTTAAAGGGACCATCAGCACGTGGCATTAGCTTTGATTTGCGCAAATCAGGAAATCTATCCTTACGCAAATGTAACCAAACAAGATCTCCAGGTGCAAACACAACATGTTTTCTACCCTTATCTCCAGCAAGTTTATATTTAGCATTCATACGCTCAATGTTTTCCTTAGTTAACTCATGCATTTTTAAAATCAATTCAGCACGTTGTTTAGCATCAAAATTAACCTTCTCCGAAGATGGAAGAGGCAACAAATCAATAGGTGCACGAGGTAGGAAACCATACACAACTTCAAAAGGGCACATCTTAGTAGTAGAATGCAATGAACGATTATAAGCAAATTCAATATGAGGCAAGCATTCCTCCCACATTTTCTTATTATTCTTCAAAACAGCCCTAAGCATAGTAGACAACGTTCTATTGACTACTTCAGTTTGTCCATCAGTTTGGGGGTGACAAGTAGTACTAAAAAGCAGTTTAGTCCGCAACTTAGCCCATAAACATCTCCAAAAGTGGCTAAGAAATTTAGTACCACGATCTGAAACAATAGTATTTGGCACACCATGCAAGCGAATAATTTCACGAAAGAACAAATCAGCAACATTAACAGCATCATCGCTTTTATGACATGGTATAATGATAGGGGAAAAGGTGTCCCGTCTTTCGATGAGATGGTGGATTTCGCTTTGGTGGAAGTCGACTTTGACGATCCGACTACGAACGTGCGAGGACGTCGCGCCTTAGCAATCGCTAAACCAACTCCGAGAGGTTATTGACCACGCCGGAGCACGATCAACCTGACCACGAGGGTCTGTTTCCTGCGAGCAAACGAAGAACAAGCAAGAAACTAAGATTGCAATCTGGATATTGCGAATATAAGATGAAAGCTTTATTGATCAAGGTGGGGTTCTGTGACGCCTTTGTCTGGTCGTTGAACACAAACGAAGTACGCGAAGTTGCAGCTATGGAGAACTTTTAATCTAAACAAAACCCAAAGTCTAAACGATGCCCTAAGGGCTGTATATATGGAGGAAGAGGGGGGGAATTTCGTGGCCCTTGGTGGAGGGATCCGAAATCAACCCTATCTCTTGTTTCCCCACACATACGGACTCTAAAAATAGCCTATACTTATGTATTTCGAAATTACATGGGCCTGGCCCAATAATAAGGTGACGCAACACCTAAAATAGCCTCGGGACGAAATTTATGAAGTGGCATCTTGTATATTTCGTCCAAGGCTTCATGCACCCATTATGGTGGCTTCAAAGTCCTGAAATCATCACTTGTAACTCCGTTCTTGTTCCCCTTGCGCATGCCATCATCTCCATGCTTGTTCTTGCTCCAATGTTCATCCTTCTCCAAGCTAGGCCCTTCATTTGTAAGCAAAACAAATGTATCCAATTTAGGCAGCATCATATTCTCATGAACATTAGAATCATTACCAAGAAACGAAAGTACCTGGTAATTTAGTTGGCGTGCACGAGCTCTAGTAATTGGTCCAGTATGTATAGCAGCAGGGGCTGTGGGTGTAACAATTGTATTGGTGTCCTCATCAACAACACCATAAATAAAATATACAATCATACCAACCAAGATCACGATTAACCCACAGGACAAAACGGGTCGACTCAAACATCATAGGATAACCATATATCATTGGGAAATAGTATGTGGAGTTGAGCACCATGTTTGAGTAGAGATTACAGTGGAGAGAAGGGGTGTTACACCACTACATAGAGGGGGGGGGGGAGTTGGTGTTGACGGTAGTAAGGTTGTTGATGTAGATCGCCATCACGATCCTATGCCCGATGACGTTCCAGCGCCACCGGGAGAGAGGGGGAGAGAGCCCCCTGCCTCCTTCTTCTTCCTTGGCCTCCCCCTAGATGGGAGGAGAGTTCCCCCTCTGGTCCATGGCCTCCATGGCAGGGGAGGGGTGGGAGCCCCTCCGAGATTGGATCTCCCTCTCTGTTATATTCTGTTTCACGTTCTCCAAATCTGGCCCTTCACTGTTTGTTAAATTCCTGGAGATCCATAACTCCGATTGCGCTGAAGTTTTTACACAATTTTTTCCACAAATTATCTTTCTTGCGCCAGAAGAAGGGCCCCAACCGACCTTTCAGGAGGGCACAAGATACCTGGGTGAGCCAGGGAGTGCCTGGCACGCCCTGGTGGGTTGTGGTCACTGTGGGCCCCCGTTTGCATTGATTCCACCTCCCAAAAATCATAAATATTCCAAAATAATTCTCTGTAAATTTTTATCGCATTTGGACTTTGTTTGATATGGATTTTCTGTGAAACAAAAAACATGCAGAAACAAACATGAACTAGCACTGGGCACTGGATCAATAGGTTAGTCCAATAAATCATATAAAAATTGCCAAAATATGTGAAGGTTGTATAATATTGGCATGAAACAATCAAAAATTGTAGATACGACGGAGACGTATCAGCATCCCCAAGCTTAATTCCTATTCGTCCTTGAGTAGGTAAATGATAAAAAAGATAATTTTTGATGTGGAATGCTACCTAGCATAAACTTGATCATATATCTAATCATGGCATGAATATTAAGACATAAGTGATTCAAAGCAATCGTCTATAATTTGACATAAAGACATCAATACTCAGGCATCCCAACCAACAATCGTGTCTTTGAAAATATCAATGATAAAGAAAGCTATCCCTACAAAATCATATAATCTTGTCATGCTTGGTCTTCTTAACACAAAGTATTTATCATGCACAACCCCGATGACAAGCCGAGCAATTGGTTCATACTTTTTAACACGCTTTAGATTTTTCAACCCCCACGCAATACATGAGCGCAAGCCATGGATATGGCACTATAGGTGGAATAGAGTATGATTATAGGGGTAAACATAGAGAATACAAAAAAGTAAAAAAGTCTCATATCGACGCGGCTAACCAACGTGCTATGGAGATGCCCATCAATTGATATCAACTGAGGAGCAGGGATTGCCATGCAATGGATGCACTAAGAGATATAAGTGTAAGAAAGCTCAATATGAAAACTAAGTGGGTTTGCATCCAACTTGCTTGCTCATGAAGACCTCAGGCGTTTGAGGAAGCCCCTCATCGGAATATACAAGCCAAGTTCTGTAATAAAGAAATTCCCACTAGTATATGAAAGTGACTAAATAGGAGACTCTCTATATGAAAAACATGGTGCTACTTTGAAGCACAAGTGTTGTAAAAGATAGTAACAATGCCCCTTTTCTCTTTTTTTATTTTTTCCTTTTTCTTTTTTCCCCTTTTCCTTTTTTCCTTTTTTGTTTTCCCCTTTTTCTCTCATTGTCCGGAGTCTCATACCTAGTTGTGGGGGAATCATAGTCTCCATCATCCTTTCCTCACTGGGACATGCTCTACTAATGAATAATGATGATCATCACACTTCTATTTACTTAACTCAAAAGAAATAAAAACTACAACTCGATATCAAGAACAAAATATGACTATATGAATGCCTCTGGCGATGTACCAGGATGTGCAATGATCTAACATAACATCGATATCAAAAAACGGACAAGCCATGGAAATATCATGCTAGCTATCTTACGATCATACAAAGCAATATGACAATGAATGCTCAAATCATCAAAACGGAAGCGGTGGAAGTTGCATGGAAATATATCTCAGAATGGCTATGGAAATCCCATAATAGGTAGGTATGGTGGCTGTGTTGAGGAAGATACAATAAAGCTTATGTGTGATAGAGCGTATCATATCACGGGGTTTGGATGCACCTGCGAAGTTTGCACCACATCTCGAGGTGAGAAAGGGCAATACACGGTAGTGTAGAGGCTAGCAAATTGCGGAAAGGTAAGAGTGCGTATAATCCATGGACTCACATTAGTCATAAAGAACTCATATACTTATTGCAAAAGTTTATTAGCCCTCGAAGCAAAGTACTACTACGCATGCCCCTAGGGGGATAGATTGGAAGGAAAAGACCATCGCTCGTCCCCGACCGCCACTCATAAGGAAGACATCAATAATAAATCATGCTCCAATTTCATAGCATAATGAGAGACTATACGTGCATGCTTTTGGAATCACAAACCTTAACACCAACATTCTTACTAACCACAACAATTTACTAGTACCTCCCACATATTCCAATACTATATCGCAAAACTATTGCAAGGAGTCAAACATATCATATTCAGTGATCCATAACTTTTACGTAGGATTTCATGACTACCCATGCAATTGACCAATTCCTGTTGACCCTCTAAATATATATAAGTGAAGCAAGAGATTTTAATTGTTTCTACAAAACATCATGCTCTAATAAATATAAGTGAAGCAAAAGAGCATTCTACAAATAACGGTTTTCTATGTGAAGAGAAACAGGCAATCCAAACTTCAAATGATATAAGTGAAGCACATGAAGCATTCTATAAAGCCATACTCAAAAGATATTGTGAAGTGCAATGAGCATTCTATACATCGACCATGGACTATCTCATACCAGCATGGTGCATGAAAGAAAAGTGAAAACTAAATGCAAAAGACGCTCCAAGATTTACGCACATCACATGAACGAAACAAAGACGAAAACATACCGACACTTGTTGAAGAAAGATGGGATGCCTTCCGGGGCATCCCCAAGCTTAGATGCTTGAGTATCCTTGGATATTTACTTGGGGTTCCTTGGGCATCCCCAAGCTTGAGCTCTTGCCTCTCCTCCTTCTCCTCATATCGAGACCTCCTCGAAGTTTGACCACTTTATGCACACAAAACTCAACAGAAAGCTCGATAAGATTTGTTAGTATAATAAAGAAAATAACTACTCTATGTACTATTGCAAATCAATTCATATTTTTTTTGCATTGTAGCTACTGTAATATAACTTCTACGTGTCTTATACCACCGATAGAATCGATACTTTCATCAAAACAGGCAAAGCAATGCATTAAAAACAAAATTTGTCTTAAACATGACAGTCTGTAGCAATCTGAACATCTACCATACTTCTGGTACTTCTAAAATTCTAAAAATTAGGAAAAAATAAACAATTTGTATAGAAACACTGTGCAAAAATTTTCATTAGCTTTTGACCAAAGTTTCATTAATAAGTGCAAACTTCTCTGATATAGTGTAGTTTTGAGAATTCAAAAAGATGATAGGAATATCATGTGTGGGTTCAATAGCAACAATTTCATTCTTAATATGAGGAACCATAGCAAGTTCATCTCCATAAGCATAATTCATATTGGCATCATGGCCACAAGCATCAAGTTCATCAAAAAGGGATATTTCGAAAGAATCAACGGGATCATATCAATTATCATAGCATTCATCCTTCAGTAAGAACGAAGGGAAATTAAACAATGTATGAGTTTAAGAGTTACTCTCATTAGAAGGTGGGCACGAGTAGCTAATCCGCTCTTCCTCCTTTTGTTCTTCGCTCTCCTCATCATCTTTTTCATCCAATGAGCTTGCAGTTTCATCAATTTCTTCTCCATAGAGTCCTGCAAAATATTAGTCTCTTCTTGGAGAGCAGAGACTTTCTCAATAAATACATCAATATAGTAATTAAAATTATAATTATCATAGCAATATTTAAGGATAACAAAATTTTCAGGTCTATAAACTGAATCATCAAAATCTTCAAACTTTTCAAACAAAGATTCAATTTCATAAGCACCCTTAAAAGCAACAAATTCTTCTATTCGTTCCACATCATAATAATCATATCTACCATATGCCAAGGTTTCATTATCATTAAATTTGCATGTAAAGGGAAGGTGTGGAGCGTTCATCCTAGAGCAGCAAGTATAATCATATCTCTGGCATGTATTCCAAGCATACCAATGCAACATATCAATTTGATCCCATAAAAGTTTTTCTTTTTGAGTCAAGCGACAATCCCTAAAGTATTCATGTTGATCCAATGTTAATTCCATTATCAAGTTGAATGGGGTTTTCTCAGGATTATCAAAGTAGTGCATAATATTTTTCACATAACGAGCATCAAGGGTTTTAGGAGGTTCTCCATCTCCATGAGTAACAAGTACAACTAATTTTTTTGGTGTTTCATGTTCCATATCCATAACTAAAGATAGAGAACAACTTAGAACTGAAAATAAAAACTACTTAGTGATAAAGCAAACAAGCACACACGAGAATATTCACCCCACGCTATTGCTCCCTGGCAACGATGCCAGAAAAAGGTCTTAATAACCCACAAGTATAGGGGATCATTTGTAGCCTTCTTTGATAAATAAGAGTGTCGAACCCAACGAGTAGCTAAAGGTAGAACAAATATTCCCTCAAGTTCTATCGACCACCGATACAACTCTACGCACACGTGACGTTTGCTTTACCTAAAACAAGTATGAAACTATTTTGCAAGAATAAAACTATGAGTATTTTGTGAGAATAGAACTAAAAATAAATTGCAAGGTAATAAAAGTGGATAGCTTTTGTCAACAAGAAAGTCATTTGTCCCTAGGCAATCGATAACAAGTACCCGGTAATCACTCTTTCAATTTTATATGAGGGAGAGGCATGAGCTAACATACTTTCTGTGCTTGGATTATATGCACTTATGATTGGACCCCTAGAAAGCATCCGCAACTACTAAAGGTCATTAAGGTCGTGAAACCCAACCATAGCATTAGGTATCAAGTCCTCTTTATCCCATACGCAACAACCCACCTACTCGGGTTTAAGCTTCTGTCACTCTCGCAACCCACCATAAGCGAATCATGAACGTATTGCAACACCCCACAGCGGGGGCCCTCACGTTTGCGCGAGACAGAGGGCACCATAGGACAACACCATAAATAAAATATACAATCATACCAACCAAGATCACGATTAACCCACAGGACAAAACATATCTACTCAAACATCATAGGATAACCATATATCATTGTGAAATAGTATATGGAGAGCACCATGTTTAAGTAGAGATTACATCGGAGAGAAGGGGTGTTACACCGCTGCATTGAGGGGGATAAAGTTGATGTTGACGGTAGCAAGGTTCTTGATGTAGATCGCATGCATAATCCTAGCCCCGGTGGCGTTCCGGCGCCACCGGGAGAGAGGGGTGTCGGATTCCGGGCTCCGCAGACCCAAGAGAGGTTCGAACTCTAGGGCGTGTGCGAAGAACTCAACCTCCCTATCTAGCCAACTTGCTGGTCTCACGGCCTAGTTCTACCTCTTGAGCTATTTTTTCCCTTGAAGAGGAAAGGGTGACATAGCAAAGTAGAGTAAGTATTTCCCTCAGTTTGAGAACCAAGGTATCAATCCAGTAGGAGATAACGCACAAGTCACTGAATACCTGCTTCAAACAAACTTGCACCCAACGCGATAAAGGGGTTGTCAATCCCTTCACGGTTACTTGCAAAAGTGAGATCTGATAGAGATAGATAAATGGTAAAGTAAATAATTTTGGTATTTTTGGTTTATAGATCGGAAAGTAAAAGATTGCAAAATAGTAGATCGGAAACTTATATGATGGAAAAGAGACCCGGGGGTCATAGGTTTCACTAGTGGCTTCTCTCAAGATAGAAAATAATACGGTGGGCGAACAAATTACTGCCGAGCAATTGATAGAAGAGCACATAATTATGACAATATCTAAGGCAATGATCATGAACATAGGCATCATGTCCGTGTCAAGTAGACCGACTCTTGCCTGCATCTTCTTCTATTACTCCACAACTATCGAGCATGCATCTAGAGTATTAAGTTCATAAAGAACATAATAACACATTACATAAGATGACATGATGTAGAGGAATTAACTCAAGCAATATGATGAAAACCCCATCTTTTTATCTTCGATGACAACAATACAATATGTGCCTTCTGGCTCTACTATCACTGGGAAAGGACACCAGAAGATTGAACCCAAAGCTAAGCATTTCTCCCATTGCAAGAAAAACCAATCTTGTAGGCGAAACTAAACCGATAATTCGAAGAGACTTGCAAAGATATCAAATCATGCATAAAAGAATTCAGAAAAGATTCAAATAATATTCATAAATATCTGATCATAAATCCACAATTCATTGGATCTCTGCAAACACACCGCAAAAGAGTCTTACAAAGAGAGAGAAGAAGCCATCTACCTACTATCTATGGACCCGTAGGTCTAAGGTAAACTGCTCACGCTTCATCGGATGGGCAATAGTGTTGACGTAGAACCCCTCCGTGATTGAATCCCCCTCTGGCAGGAAGCCAGAAAATGTCCCTAGATGCAATCTCACGGGTACAGAAGGTTGCGGCGGTGGAGAAGTGTTTTCGTGGCTGCCCCTGATGGTTTTGGGGTATAAGAGTATATATGGGCGAAAGAATTAGGTTAGGAGACCCACGAGGAGCCCACAAGACGGGGGCACACCCTACCCCCTGGGCGCACCCTCCATCCTTGTGGCCGCATGTGGCTCCTCCGACTTCATCTCCAAGTCTCCTAGTTTGCTTCTGGTCCAAGAAAGATCATTGCGAAAGTTTTATTCTATTTTGACTCCGTTTGGTATTCCTTTTCTGCGAAAATCTAAAGCAGGGAAAAACATAAACTGGCACTGGTCTCTAGGTTAATAGGTTATTCCCCAAAATAATATAAAATATCATAATAATTCATATAAAACATCCAAAACAGATAATATAATAACATGGAACAATCAAAAATTATAGATACATTGGAGATGGATCAAGCATCCCCAAGCTTAATTCATGCTCGTCCTCGAGTAGGTAAATAATAAGAACATAATTTTTGATGTTGAATGCTACCTAACATATTTATCAATGTAATCTTCTTTATTGTGGCATGAATGTTCAGATCCAAAAGATTCAAAACTAAAGCTTAATATTGACATAAAAACAATAATACTCCAGGCATACTAATAAGGCAATTATGTCTTCTCAAAATAACATGGCCAAAGAAAGATTATCCCTACAGAATCATATAGTCTGGCTATGCCCCATCTTCATCACACAAAATATTCAAATCATGCACAACCCCGGTTTCAGCCAAGCAGTTATTTCATACATTAGTATTCTCAAACTTTTTCAACTTTCACGCAATACATGAGCGTGAGCCATGGACATAGCACTATAGGTGGAATAGAATGGTGGTTGTGGAGAAGACAAAAAGAGGGAGATAGTCTCACATCAACTAGGCTTATCAACGAGCTATGGAGATGCCCATCAATAGATATCAATGTGAGTGAGTAGGGATTGCCATGCAACGGATGCACTAGAGCTATAAGTTTATGAAAGCTCAAAAAGAAAAACTAAGTGGGTGTGCATCCAACTTTCTTGCTCATGAAGACCTAGGGCGATTTGAGGAAGCCCATCGTTGGAATATACAAGCCAAGTTCTGTAATGAAAAATTCCTACTAGCATATGAAAGTGACAAAATAGGAGACTCTCTATCATGAAGATCATGGTGCTACTTTGAAGCACAAGTGTGGAAAAAGGATAGTAAGATTGTCCCTTCTCTCTTTTTATCTCTTTTTTCTATTTTTTTTCTCTTTGGCTTCTTTGGCCTCATTTTTTATTTGGCTTCTTTGGCCTCTTTTTTTCTCACATGGGACAATGCTCTAATAATGATGATCATCACACTTGTATTTACTTACAACTCAAAAAATTACAACTCGATACTTAGAAAAAAATATGACTCCTCCGGCGGTGTACCAGGATGTGCAATGAATCAAGAGTGACATGTATGAAAGAATTATAAAAGGTGGCTTTGCCACAAATACGATGTCAACTACATGATCATGCAAAGCAATATGACAATGACGAAACGTGTCATAATAAACGGAACGGTGGAAAGTTGCATGGCAATATATCTCGGAATGGCTATGGAAATGCCATAATAGGTAGGTATGGTGGCTGTTTTGATGAAGGTATATGGTGGGTGTATGGTACCGGCGAAAGTTGCACGGCACAAGAGAGGCTAGCAATGATGGAAGGGTGAGAGTGCGTATAATCCATGGACTCAACATTAGTCATGAAGAACTCACGTACTTATTGCAAAAATCTATTACTCATTGAAACCAAGCACTACGCGCATGCTCCTAGGGGAAGGGTTGGTAGGAGTTAAGCATCGCGCGATCCCGATGTCCACACAAAGGATGACAATCAAAAAAATACCTCATGCTCTAACTTCGTTACATAACGGTTCACCATACGTGCATGCTACGGGAATCACAAACCTCAACACAAGTATTTCTCAAATTCACAATTATTCCACTAGCATGACTCTAATATCATCATCTTCATATCTCAAAACAATTATAAAGAATCAAACTTCCCATAGTATTCGATGCACTTTATATGAAGTTTTTATTATATCTGTCTTGAATGCCTATCATAGTAGGACTAAATTTATAACCAAAGCAAATTACCATGCTGTTCTAAGGAATCTCCAAATAATAAAAGTGAAGCACGAGAGTTCATCAATTTCTTTAAAATAAAGCCACCACCGTGCTCTAAAAAGATACAAGTGAAGCACTAGAGAAAAATTGCCTAGCTCAAAAGATATAAGTGAAGAACATAGGTTATTCTAATAAATCATGATTCATGCGTGTCTCTCTCAAAAGGTGTGTACAACAAGTATGATTGTGGCAAACTAAAAAACAAAGACTCAAATCATAAAAACGCTCCAAGCAAAACACATATCATGTGATGAATAAAATTATAGCCTCAAGTAAAGTTACCGATAGACGAAGAAGGAAGAGGGGATGCCTTCCGGAGCATCCCCAAGCTTAGGCTCTTGGTTGTCCTTGAATGTTACCTTGGGGTGCCTTGAGTATCCCCAAGCTTAGGCTCTTTCCACTCCTTATTCCATAGTCCATCAAATCCTTACCCAAAACTTGAAAACTTCACAACACAAAACTCAACAAAAAATCTTATTAGCTCCGTTAGTATAAGAAAATAAATCACCACTTTAAGGTACTGTTGTGAACTCATTATTTATTTATATTTGTGTAATATCAAATGTATTTCAACTTTTCCATGGTTCATACCCCCCGATACTACCCATAGATTCATCAAAATAAGAAAACAACACATAGAAAAACAGAATCTGTGAAAAACAGAACAATCTATAGTAATTTGTAACTCTTGAATACTTCTGTAAATCCAAAACTTCTGAAAAATTAGGATGACCAGGGAAATTTGTGCACAAATCAAGAGCAAATAAAATTAGATCAAAATCACGTTTCAATAAAATCCTGAAAATTATTTACTGGGTGCAAAAGTTTCTGTTTTTCAGCAGGATCAACACAACTATCACCGTAAGCTATCCTAAAGATTTAGCTTGGCACAAATACTATTTAAAACACAAAACCACATCTAACCAGAGGCTAGATGAATTATTTATTAATAAACAGGAATTAAAAGCAAATAACAAAAATAAATTGGGTTGCCTCCCAACAATCGCTATTGTTTAATGCCCTTAGCTAGGCATAAAACACAAATAGATCTAGGTATTGTCATCTTTGGTATGCAATTCTTTTCTCATTAAATCCTCTAAAACCTATCTTAACAAATCTATCCTTTCCTTTATTTACTTTCTATTGGATGAACTCAAATCATGAAAAGGACTTTGATTAGTTATTTTGACATTCATAAACCCGTAATCAAGATCATCACCATAAATATCATCATAAAGAACACGAATCTCATTTTTAACGGGTTCTTTTATCATTTTATTCAACCAGTCCCTATTAAATCCCACATGAATACCCCTTGTAATCCAATCAAATTCTTCATAAGCCTCAAGTTACAAAGACTGAGAGATTTCCGGATAGGGGACCCTCCTCCTAAGGTTTTCACTATAAGATTGATAATCCCTAGCTTCCAAACTTTGCATAGTTTCTTTGTCATGGAGGATATCCTCAATGGGAGGGTGTTCAATATCCTTTTTATAATAAGAAAAAATATCCCTAGCTTCATGTAGTATAAACCCAAATTCATGCATAAGAATGATAGTTGCAATCTTTTTAGCTATAGAATGGTTGATGTTGGGAAGTTCATAAAACACTTTCTGCAAAGCAGGATGAAGGTGCACAACTTTTCTTTCTAATTTCTCAACAAGCATAACAATGGCATCGGCATAATAGTTTGTATCGAGAAGAATGGATCTTTTATTAAGAGGCATATATCCCGTACAATCAAAGAATTCTTGAATAACACTTTTTCCAATAATATTACCATCTCCTATTCGGAAAGTTTTTGCTTTGTAATTAGGAGGATTTTCAGTTTCATGATCCAAAGAAAAAGATCCAAGTTTTTCTTCAAGATTTTGAATGATAACCTCCCTTGATTTAGACATGATGGCTACAAACCCATGTAGCGATCTTAGCAAATCGAAAGCAAACGAAGAAGACGAACGGAAGAAGGGCGAAGAAAAGGCGAATCTTTTCAAAAATCATTTTAGAAGTGGGGGAGAGGAAAACGAGAGGCGGATGGTGATTAATGTAATGCAAGAGATGAGAGTTTATGATGGGTACTTGGTATGGCTTGACTTGGCGTAGATCTCCCTGGCAACGGCACCAGAAATTCTTCCTCATACCTCTTGAGCTTGCGTTGGTTTTTCTCTTGAAGAGGAAAGGGTGATGCAGCAAAGTAGAGTAAGTATTTCCGTCAGTTTGAGAACCAATGTATCAATCCAGTAGGGGACACCGCACAAGATGCACAAATAATCAAACAAACTTGCACCCAACGCGATAAAGGGGTTGTCAATCCCTTCATAGTTACTTGCAAAAGTGAGATATGATAGGGAGAGATAAACGGTAAAGTAAATATTTTTGGTATTTCTGGTTTATAGATCGGAAACTAAAAAATTGCAAAATAGTAAATCGGATACTTAT
>NC_057804.1:314551987-314556446 GCF_018294505.1 Triticum aestivum | reverse complement strand
GGTGGGTGAACAAATTACTTCCGAGCAATTGATAGAAGAGCGCATAATTATGACAATATCTAAGGCAATGATCATGAACATAGGCATCACGTAGGTGTCATGTAGACTGACTCCTGCCTGCATCTACTACTATTACTCCACACATCTACCGCTATCCAGCATGCATCTAGAGTATTAAGTTCAGAAAGAACGGAGTAAAGCATTAAGTAAGATGACCTGATGTAAAGGAATTAACTCAAGCAATATGATGAAAACCTTTGAACCCAAAGCTAAGCACTTCTCCCATTGCAAGAAAAACCAGTCTACACTACAAAAAAATACACTTCTGTGATGATACATGTTTGTCACAGCAGGTCACGTTTTCTGTCATGCATGTACATCCGAATGAGGCCTATCCGAATTACCCAAGGCTCGTTACGGCCTATCCGAATTAGGCCCAGTAGCATCATTTGGGCCGTCCAATATGATTCCAGCCCGTTTTAATTTCCGGTCCATGTATGGCCTATGATGTCTTTCAGCCCATATGAGGCCCTTTGTAACTCTTGGCCCATTAACGACTCGTGGTGAAACTGGCCCGTAATGAACAGTGGATCACTTTATACCCATTAACGGCCCATTATTCTATTGGGCTGTTTCCTGCCCATGTTATCTTTCGGCCTTCTCAGGGCCCATTTATTCTTGGGCTCATTTCCAGCATTCAGCCTGTTACTGCCATTTTTTTGCTTGTGGGCCAAATTCAGCCCGTGGTTACAGTCGTCCCGTTTGTGGCCCATTAATATGTTGGGCCATTTTCATGTAAAAAAAACTGTTGGGCTGTTTTCATAGAGTTATCAAATACGGCCTATTAACGACCCATTATGGTCCACGAATAGTATGACCCATGATTGGCGAAATGATTATACGCCATGTAGAAGGCCCATGGATCCTACGGACCGTAAAAGACCAATGGATCGTACGACCCGTAGAAGTCCCATGGATCGTACGGCCTGTAGAAGGCCCATGGATCCTACGGCCTGTAAAAGGCTCATGGATCCTACGGCCCGTATAGAAGACCAATGGATCCTACGACCCGTAGAACGCCCATGGATCATACGGCCCGCTGGAGGCCCATGGTTACAACAGTCCGTGTGTTGCCATGATTATTGTGGCCTAGTTACCAAAAATAGGTTATTGTGGCCACTAGAAAAACATGGAAAAAGAACTGCAGTGACTACAAGCAAACAACTGAACAAGACAATAATGAAATAAATAAGCAAGCAACTAACGCTAGCCTATTACCACTATTACACATATTACATACACTGGGCATCAAAGTTCACCACCAGTGCAAATATAGGGAACAAAGCAGCATATTCCATACACTGGCCGTCAAAATTGGCCACCAGTGCAAATAAACGTGGCAGCAAAACAAGAGCATAACTAAAAAAACTTCAGAAGAGGCCAAGAAACATTATCTTGGGTATCCACCATGCTTGCAATAAGCTTAGCAAGCTTATTAGCTTTGTCCTATTTGGTGCTAAAATCCTCCAACGTTTGCTATTGCACCAGAAAGTATGCATCTGAATGCTCCAGGGACTTCCGCAGTCCTTCCGCTTCTTGTCGCAGCACAATTGATCGATGTCTTTCAACTTGTAGTTGAGACTCAAGAAACCGAACTGATTCAGACAGTGAGTTTGAATAGCTTGTGCAAGCGATAGTGGCCAGTAACTCGAACACTAAAGCAAGACATGACTTTGGGGACATGACTTTGGGGTTGTCTCACTGTCTTCAAGATAGTCTTCCTTAGCTGTTTTATCAGTTTTGTTGGAGACCAACAAGGATGTCTCACTATCCTGAACCTTATCTGCATTACTTGCTTTACCATTGCTTAATAAGGCACTCTTCCCCAATATTCTGTCAACATTCTAAAAGAAGAAACAAGCAGACACAGAACAGGTTTAGCATGTACTAGTATATGAAACTCATTTTGGTGAACCGGTTCATTAGTAAGGTGGACATGATTAAACGACCAAGTCTTCTATTGCCAAGTACTAGTACATAATAAAAGCATCAAACAAACATATATCTCTGTCCTATGGTCACTGCATTGTCTTGCCAAATCAAAATAGAGACACGCTTCAAATCATATCAGTTCAAGACAAAGCAGAAGTGAAAGAATACAAAGCATGGGAAACTACACAGCACAACAATATTTCAGATGGGTACCACGGGTCTACATGTACAACAAAACTATTGGCTTTGTTGTGATGCTAGTAATGTGCATGATATGAGAAGTCAACTGTATACACAATTGGAATTGAAATCAACACAACTATTGATAAGATAAAACCTGTTAAAGAAACATGTGTGAACATACCTGCTGTGCCATTGGAGTTCGATTGGATCCTTCAGTTTAAAATGAGTTTGTATGAGTAAATACAGTGATACAAGAGCAAAGCAGTATGCACGATAGCAATCATAGTTAAAAAAGGCGCGCCTACGCGAGCGCTTAAGAGCGCCTAGGCTCTAGGCGTTGGCAAAACGCATTGCGCATAACTATGCTTAATCTGTGCATAACTGTGCATAAACATGCGCTATGGTCAATAAAGTGCAAGGCGGTGGCAAAACGCACAATTAACGCGTATCGCTCTTTTGAACTATGATAGCAATGGAATATTAAATTAGAACAGTTGTTCTTCAGGTTTAGGAACTTGTTCTACATGAACAGAGTACAGTAAGACGGAAGAATATAATACTTAAAAATAGCAAATGAGCTCATAGACCTTACCACATTCTTGGTTCGGGACCAGTAAAGAACAAGGCGTTCCCAGTCATCATCCAGTAAATGTGTCTCAGGAGAACGTAAGGGAATTTGATGAGTTTCTTTGTCGATGAAGTACGTTTTCTTCAGGTAATTCCGATACTGCCACCAAGCATTCTTGAAGATAGCAGAGGTATTAGCATAGGTTACCTCATCCTGAGTTTCCAAATCGATCCTTCTCTATAGAGAAAAATGGGAAAATTTGCTGTATTATAATCATCATGGAGGTAGGATGTATGGGAAAAAGCAAAGTAATTGCCATGAATAACATTACTTACACATAACTCCTAGACAAACACCTACAACTGGCATTTTCCTTCATCTTTAGTATAATATTTCCAAGATGGGAAGATACGCACATAGGATTTAACAACATCAAATGCGATAGATGCTAAACTAAGACTAGCTGGTTGTGCTTCCTCCACGGGAATAGGCATACTAACTGGTGGAGTTGGGGTTCGTCGTGGTAGTACTGGCCCTTTGGGCACTGGAGCTACCTTACTAACTGATCTTGTTTGAGAGCTCTATGGTGGACATGGTGCTGAGGAACTAGGTTACTATCTGCTGGGGTTGGTGTTAGATTGGGTGAAGCTGGTTCTCTGTCCATCGCAGTAGGGGTACAATCTGCGAGAGTTTGGGTTATGCGTGGTAGGGCTGGTTCTCGTGCATGTACAACCGGGGTGCTATCTCCACCAAGAGGTAGCACCGTTTATTTGAAGACCGTGTTTTTAGTCCGCTAGATACTGGCATCACCCGCTCTAATTCAAATTGCTGATAAATAGGAAACATAGTTGAATGTACATACATTGTATGAGAGACAGATGCAATAGATAGTGTGGAAAAAAGAGGGCGTGAAATAGTTGACATGTATATTGTTTAACTAAAACGGATAGCATGACATAATTTCACATATATGATGTCTATCTAAACTGGATATCATAGCATAACATAATTCAAAGATATGATGAATAACTAAACAGGATCGCATGACATAATTCACCTACATGTTATCTAAGTAATCATGATCATATGATTTAATTCACATATGTGATTTATATGCTAAACAAAGGGCATTCAATATGATGTCTGAACTAAGAACGTGGTGTTGAATATTGTGTATATGATGTCTAAACTATGCAATGCAAGACACCATATGCATGATATGAGCAGTATAACCGTGCCAAGTTAGAGCATACACCTCGGTGGGGGAATAGGACTGGTCATCTGTCTCTGAATCCATCTCTGTTGAGCTATCGGGGCCCAACAAGAGATCTGCTTCGACGGGTAGCACTGTCTGCTTTGAAGGCCTTGTTTTCACTCCAGATTTTTTCCATCTCCCACCCAAATGGCCGATTCACGGGAAGAGTAGTTTAATGTACAAACATTTTCGACAAATGGAAATGTAATGAAGAAAAGGACAGGCAAGATATCATTCAAATATATGATGCTTGGTTAAACAGGATGGCATTGCACATTTCACATATATTATGGCTGGCTAAAAGACATGAGACTGCATAATTACCATATATGATATAGAAACTAAACAGGTGGCATTGCAGAACATGTCTAAACTAAGCAGATGACATATATGATGTCAAAAGTAGGCACTACAAGGCAACATATGCATGATATGACTAACATAATCATGCCAAGGTATGG
>NC_057804.1:314542829-314551694 GCF_018294505.1 Triticum aestivum | reverse complement strand
ATATCTTCCTCTGGATTACAATCTGGAGAGGGGGGGGGGGGTTTGCCATTGAACCCACCATGGAGCGATGTTTGCATGGCATTGTATTGCCGCGCAAAACTCTTCTGTGTTTCTCTACATGTTCAGCATGATTGTGTACAATATCTGACATGCATACAAAATATATATGGTGAGTTTATGTAAGGAGAGCATGCAGAAATTTAGAGTGATGGTAACAACCAGTGGATGGATCCAAAAATAATGATAGCAGGCTGATGATTGCTTTAATTTAATAAAAAGACAGATGATGATTGCTTTACTATTTGTTTCCCACCCAAGATGAAGAACATAGGCATACCCTAGGTGAACCAGATATTAGACAGAGATACTATTCATTGCTGCCTCGATATGTGCCCCACAACTAATTTAGAACTCAAGTTTGAACATTAATTTGGACCTGACTTGGAGTCCAAGAGGTGAACAGGACGATAAAGTAGCAGGTAATTTTAAGCAATGCATAACATAAGCAGAAACAAAAGAGTGTGACCTCTCTTGTGGACCCGTGTACTCCTTAGGTTCATCTGCTAAGTCGATGATGGTGATGCCGTTGCGGTTGGTGCCGGCGGCAGGGAAGGAGATCTGAGGCAGCGAAAGACATTCAGGAGTCGTGATGTCTGGTTTGGTGGATGCTTCTGTCGATGGAGCAGCTCAGGTGAGGTGGACGACGTCGCGGCAGGAGCAGGACAAACCACACAAAGTTCCCTTTGACACCTACCTGTAATTGAAGTAATTCTGTAAGGGCTCATTTGGCTTGCATGATTCTACACCGGAATAGGATAGGAATGCACATGGTAAACAGAGCATTTGTAAACACATGATTTCTGCCAACTTGGGTGTTTGGTTCACAGGAATTGGAAGAGCAGAGGAATGCAAAGAAACATGGCCAAAATAAAGTGAAACCATATGAAAGCGTGTACAGTTAGAATGTTATTCTGCCACTAATGCACTTGGTCTTGTTTTCATGAATAGGATTTTGAAAAGTAGGTCCAGGTGGATGTTTTTCTCCATTCCTTTCAACAAAATGCATGAATAATTGAATAGTAGAGTGCCATAGGAAAATTCCCTATTGCTATGTTTTTCGGTTGAACCAAAATAGCCCTAATGGACCGACATGAATGTATAGTAATAAGTGATGCAACAAGTGTACAACCTCTTTGCTGTAGCCTTGTCGACCTTAGCATCATTGGGTTGGTCGCTGAAGTAGTTGAGGCAGAGGTGGCTGTCGGAGGTGTGGAGGAAGATCTGAGGAATCTGTAGACGGCATCCAGGGCACTGCTCTATTGTGATGGATCGTTCTATCATTGGAGCAGCTCCGGTGAGCCGTAAGACGTCAAGGCTGAAGCAGCACAAGACAGACATTGTCAATCTCAAGTGGGATTCTAATAGCATCTCCAATAGATGATGTAAAATAGATGTAAAATTTACATCACCAAAAACCACCTGACTACAACAGATGAGGTAAAAAATGTTGACTCTGAACTTAACTGTTGAAGCTTAAATTTACTGTGGAATCTGAATGTTACTGTCGAAACTGAACGCAATGGTAGCAGAGAGGCACTTGATATGTAGTTTAGGGAGGGCCTATAGTTCATCTTTAACCTGCACCCCCTGAGCCGCCAGCCACCACCAGCTGAACCGCCGGCTCCAGCGCCGCCTCGCCGCCCCGAAGCAACTCCCCACCACCGGTCCACCGCCGCCCCGACCAGCCCTCTAGGCCCCCTGCCGCCACCCTAAACCCTAAGATAGATAGTGGGGTACCTCTCCGGTGAGCCCCCTCCCCGCTGTGGGTGGTTCTTCCTCAACTCCGGTGAGCCCCCCCTCCCGACCCTTGAAAATCGACTGACCCAAAAGTCGATTCAGTCGACTGAAGTGTAGCTAAATCGGAGTAGAGCAGCAGCAGCAGCGCGAGCAAGCGAGCGAGAGCCGGAGCAGCAGTAGTAGTGCGAGCGAGCGAGCGGGAGCCCGAGCAGCAGTAGCAGATCCGACTGGTATGGCCGCCGCCACCAAAGGGGCCTCGCACTGGGGGAGAGCCGCCGTGGAGATGTCACCCGCGACGCCGACTTCAAGGTAGGCGCTCCATGGGGGTGCCGATGGAGCACCGTCGGCGCCGGGAGGTCGAGTTAAGGAGAAGGTGCGATGCGATGAGTGTACAACCTCTTTGGTGGCACCGAGTAGGCCTTGGCTTCGTCCGAGCAGTCAGCGAGGATGTTGCGGTTCCGGTGGAGCAGGTTAAGGTGACGCTGTGGGGATGGAGCAGCCACGATAGACGAGGCGATCATCGGAGTAGCTCCTTGGAGGTGGAGGACGGGCCGGTTGAACCAATGGGACGACGAGATGGATGAGGGATCCTCATCCGGGGAGGTGGACGAGGGACGTCGAGCTGTTGCGGTGGATGACGTCGCCGGGGAAGAGGCTCCGGCTGGGAAGCGGTGAGGTGGTGGACGGAGGAGGGTGGAGTTTCGCGGCTGGAGCGAAGAGGTTATGGCGGCCTGGGATTTCTAATGGCGAAAAGGAGGCGATGGGAGGGGGTGACCCATGACTTAGGGACGCGCTTGTCCAAAATGTAGGTGTGTTACAAAAGTATCCCCACCGATTTGAACTAGCGGCCCTTTCAGCTCAGGGTTAGAAGGGAGATTTTGCGTGTCGGGATTTGGCAGCTGGAGGGAGTTTTGGCGCGTGTTGTAATTTCGGGATAGCAAGGCGCGGGTTGTGAAGGCGCCAGTTTTGGGAGCACGATATCTGAATTTTCGAGATATAACAAGGCGTGGGTTGAATTTTAGGGACAAGCCTAATGTGTAATATTGTACTTGTACATACCAAATCAATTCGCACTTCCCTCAACCAAAAAACAAAAAAATAAAACTATTCACACCACACAAAGAGAGATACTTGCCCCGTTTTACTATACAAATGCTATTTAAAGCTACTCCCTCCTTCCATCTATATAGGGCCTAATGTGTTTTTCGATGCTAACTTTGACCAAATATTAGAGCAATAATATATGACATGCAACTTACACACAACACACCGTTAAATTCGTGTGTGAAAGGAGCTTTCAATGATATAATTTTCACATGGTGCATGTCATGTAATATTAATCTTGTCAATAGTCAAAGGCGGTCTTAAAAACGCATTACGCCCTATATAGATGGAAGGAGGGAGTATGAATCCATGTTATGTCCAATTAAAGTTTTTCGCTGGCTGTATAATGCATGTAACCTACTCATACCAACATTTTAGTGCATTCCAAATTTCTATACTACCGCTGCAATTCGAACTGAATTTGAATTCGTTTATCTATTTCAATAAGAATCTACAATCATGATTGTTGCCAACTTCAACCATCATTCGTGTATTACCTTAATAACACACCACATGATTACTATAGAGATAGATATGAACTATGTGTACTACATGAACTCGAATTCTATTTTTTGAATACACTTGATGTTGATTCCAAATAATAGTACATTTGATGTACTAACTATATATTGATAATCTAAACCATGTTCCATACGTACACGTGTTTATCACACAAAGTATAGTGCCCCGCCCCTACATTATGACAAGTATTTAGCCCTGAGCTGCAAAAGCCACACATTAGCCCAAATTATAATCAATGTTCTACATTATGATATCTTCTTCAAGTATCAGTATCCACTTTTTTATAATGAATTATGATCTTTGTTCGTCTTTTACACATTCACGATCCTCTTCTATTTGTAGCTAGCTAGCGTTAACTTTCTATCGCGCATGCACACGCCCGCCCCCTCTCACCCTCCCTCAGCGTCCCCTCCATCGCGCATGTTCGTTATTTCTCTTTAGGTCGTTCGTCCGTGGTGTGTGTAGGCCTCCCGGCTCCTTCTTTCTGGCACACACCGGTCGATATACCTCTCTAGCCAAGTGTGCCTACCACAAACACATATATACTTTCCCTATTCTCTTCTCACCGTCCATGCCCCCTATGTCCAATATGGCTCCATGCAGGTGCACACTCCCGCCCCTCTTTTCATTGATCTCATACTCACACACTCCCCCCCCTCGACATGGTAGGCCTCTCGCACCACCTCCTAACCACACCCCTCTCCCCCTGTCTGTCTCTCCAGACCTTATTTGCTTCTAACACATGCATGCAACTATACGTACTAATCTCCCTACATATAGCCAGGTCGACTATAATTCGTTTTCCCCACGCAACGATACACTTACCTCGCTAGTTATGTCTCTCCCTTTCTCAAACACACGACAATTGATCTTCCTATGTAGTTATGTATGCTTACCACAACCATATAGTCTCCCCTCATCATCCTTGCATACCTCCCGACCTGTCTCTCACATGCATGTGCATAGACAGACAGACATCCCCCGCCCTCTTTTATTGATATTGCACTCGTACCCTCCGTTTGTCTAGCAGGCCTCTCCCACCATTTGTGAGACGTCACTCCACCACCAACCCTCTGACACTCTACCTTTGTTTTTCTCCCAACCTCATTCCTCTGCTACACATATCCATGGATGCCGATCAATCTCCCTCAATACATAGCTAGGTCTCTCCTTCCCCACACATATACTAGTCGATCGGTCTCTGCCACCTCCCCCCCCCACACTGATAGTCGAACGTTGTAGGTAGGTATCCATGCCACGGAGAAAAACTGCACCTCTGCCTTCTCAAATTCTAGTAGGCCAGCCACCCTGTATCTTTAACATGGGCAAACACAAATTCGATGGCACTCTTTATCGATCGTGCAACTACACACTTCATCCCTGTTTTCAATTCTATCGATATCTCACGTCCATGACTCCGTTTCACACACATTGCATATGTTACGTTTTTTTGTTTGAGATATCATCAACACATTGCCTCTAATTCGCACAAGCCATCTCTCTCACACCCACCCACATACGTACCTACACCTAAAGAAGAGGTGCACGCAGGACGCACATACTCACATCTCGTTCCCGGCCACACCCACGCGGGTACACGGTGGAGTTCGTTTCTGTATGAAAAGGCAGCCCACGTGATAATTTGACGCGTGTAGCGGTTGTTTACTCGAAGGAGGGTCGGGTACCACGCCTAGACGTAACAAAGTTCAACTTATATATTCCTCAATGGCACGTACAAAATATAAAACGATTGCCGTGGGGAAAAATGGAAAAATGGGTTTGTCTCTCATCACACCATCTCACACAAGGCGGCGGTGACCTCTCTCTCTCTCAGCGTTGGTCAGTGATCCGGCCGCATCCCGTTCACCGGCGGAAAGGGAGGATGTGCATCGTCTCTCCGTTCGATGGTGTTGAGGCAACAGTTTCTAATCTGCGGTACCCGCCGTTCTCTCTGACCAAGCTCCGGCGCGGTAGGGCCTTCGCCACTTGCTCGCTGCCGCAGTATGGGCAGATCCCGGCCGCCGGCGCCCTCCTAGTAACATCCCGATGACCCTCAGGTACAGATTCCTCCAGCCTTGCTCCACTTCCCATCTTCCCACGTTGTTGCATGTGGATCTTCTTTAGTTTTTTGCTTAAAATGTATCTCCGCCGGTGTACTTTCCATCTTGCAATCTCATCCTCAAACCATTTTTGATAAACCACCATGTGCTATATTTCCCTTATTACACAGAATATGCTTCTTTTTTGTCGGCGTATGTGTCTTCAACTCGTGTTATTGGGCAGTAATTGTTTCCTTTCTACCTCCTTTTGCAAACAGGGCTATCCATTTTCACCTCGTTGCTATTGCGACCTTTTGGTGAACTGCACAAATCACTTTTTTCTTAAGAGTGTTTTGTGCAGATCCGCCAGAATGTCACACGGGCAACGTTTTTACATTTCTGTGGGACTGTAGAAAGGGAGATTGGTTTTTCTATCCTCCTCATCCAACTCCGTGCCTAATCTTCTCCAACAAGTAGTTAGTCCTAAAGAGAGATCATAGAGGTGATCGGCTTCTATTTGTGTGTGTTATGTTTCATCATCTAGTTCCACTATTATTGTAATCACACTAACTAGATATCTTTGCAAACAGGGATGGTTCGCTCGATTTTAGTGGAGCTGCACAAAATGATCATATTGTGGTGTCCTCCATACACCTCTTTTTTGGCTACAGAGCTGGGTGAAACTAGCTGCCAATCAATGAACATTGTGCCAAGGAAATGGAGCCATGCCTATGAACAACATCAATCAATTATATATTTTTATTTATTTGTACACCTTCTCACAACTTTGTCTTCAGTTGTGATGTGAATATTGGCGCTGATCTGCGAACCATTGAGATGCATTAGCAGCCATGGTAGTTTCATTTGTATTTGATGGAGTGTTGTAACAAGATAATCTTGAGGCAAGACACATGAATCCTAAGTTGAAACCCTTTTTTTCTGCGAAAACCAAAGTTGAAACCTTCATAGCATCACAGTACAATTTCATTAAAATTATGCGTACATATAAACAAATCCTGAAGGATTGATAGCAATGCCAGAAATAATTCAACTTCGTTTCGCCGACATGTTGGACATCCTTCATCCACATCCACCTGCCATGCAGTAATATTGAGTGCACAAATGCAGGGAAAGATTCACTCCGGTCACTGCGCCGCAGTAGTAATGACTAGTGAGCAGGCAAATCACAGAGCCCCACCTTCGCCACAGTAAGTTGCTCGGATGAAGCAACCATCATTTCTCTGTTCCTTGAATCCGCTAGTACTCCCATATTCCCAGAGTAGTAAGTTGCTCGGGCGAATCAACCATCACTTCACATTTCCCACAGTAAGTACTAGTACCTCCTTTTTTACTCTAGAAACAACCACACGTGAATATTGGACGGTAGCAGCACAACAACTGAATCAAAAATCGAAACCAACCAACGAACCATGTAAAAATTAGCTTATTTTTAAGGCCCATGCAAGGTAATTGAAATAGACTTCAATTTTTGAAAGAGTGCACACCCTCCATTTTATTTCTAGGTCCGCCACTGCAATGAACTACTACTACTGGTTAGTGTTTGCTAGTACGTATCATGTACTCCGTCTGTCCATGTATATAGGGCTTAATGCAATTCCCCAGACTAGGAAATAACATTAAGACCTATATACATGGACAGACAGAGTACATGATACGTACTAGCAAACGCTCACCAGTAGTAGTAGTTCATTGGTTGGTTTCGATTTTTGATTCAGTTGCTGTGCTGCTACGGTCCAATATTCACGTGTGGTTGTTTCTAGAATAAAAAAGGAGGTACCCCTACTTATGTTACTCCCACTACGCCTAGCCTATGGTTAGTAGGTGACCTTGCGCTTGGCTCTTCGCCTCTTCCGGAAGTTGATGGTTCTACAGTAGTACTTCTGGCAATCTGACACCAAATGAACTGTTGCACGTCCACCGCTTGTAAGCAAAATTTTCTCCTCGTGCTGCGAGCCACCGCGCACGCGCTGGCGAGTTAGAAGGCATAGTAAGCAAGCTTCTCATCGTTCTGCGAGTTGACGGGACTCATCAAAGTTATTTAGTATGTACTCTCTCCAAAAAAGGGCTGACCATGTCATGGCTACCATCACGTGCTCCGTCGTTGAGTACATGCATTATTCACGTGCCATCGAGGAGAAAAAATATTGCATAGTAGGTGCCATCGAAGTGCACGACTCACTTATGCACTGCTTATCTAATTATCTCCATTTTCTTGCATGACACGTGCACCTTGATGCTAGATGTCTCACGTGTTGGCAAAAGCATGAACAAAGCTCACGTAAAAAAAGAGTTGAAGAACATAGATTCCCGACGACCGAGAAGGAGCAAGGAACCTCGCGCTGGAGCGTCTGCAAGGAACCTTGCACGTTTTTCCCTGTGTTTTGCCGCCTTCCCACCTATAAACAAATAAAAGAACATGCACTCTTCGCTAACCACTAGAGACGATACATCAAGATGCTAAGTTGAAGATGTTTTATAGTTTATATTGATAACCACGCAACAAGCCACACATGTACAGGACACATGCAGCTACGCATGTACACATGACAACGCACTAACTCCATCCGATCCAACTCATGCACATATGCACACAGCATGGAGCACACAACGCACGTACACAACACGTGCATGCACACACACTCGGTAGCAGAATGCACATGAATAACACATGCATGCGCACACACTCGGCTGCATGGAGGCATGCACCATCTGCTACAACATCCGGTTCGTCGTTCTACAGCAAAGCTCGCACACAATGGTGCCTACGCATCTCTTGCAGCACCTCTTTGCCGTCGTTGCTCAACGACTAGTCGGAGACGAAGGCGACCACAACCTCGGCCTTAGAGCTAGCACCGATGAAAAAACACGCACGCTGCACGCACACGAGCATGAACGGATTGCCCACAACATAGTGCGTCCCCAATCACCTCTACTCCTTCTGCGCACGTTGTCTATCAATGCGGCTGCATGCCTAATGATGATGTGGGTGAGATCTTCTAGGACTCAGATGATGATGAGGAAAATTATGAGACTACCCATAGTGGGAGTAACATAGGTAGTAACATCACACATGTCTAGATAAAGTAGATGATGTGGCAAGCAATAAATGAAGAAAGAGAGGAAAGTAGTAACATCACACATATCAAGGCAAGATGTTTCTATAGGCCTATTAAATGAAGTAGTACCACAGATATGTTACTACCCATCGTGGCTAGTCTAAGGGGGGTGTCTCCAACAGTGTTCCTCGGCTCGCACCTCTTGCATCACAGTAGTCGAGCTTGGAGTCATTCATCCGGTACACGTGGCATCTCAGATCTGGACACAAGGTGACGTACACCGTCAAGGTCCATGGTCAAGGGGGTGCTAAGTGCTAAGTGCTTAG
>NC_057804.1:314519792-314542431 GCF_018294505.1 Triticum aestivum | reverse complement strand
ATGATGAGGAAAATTATGAGACTACCCATAGTGGGAGTAACATAGGTAGTAACATCACACATGTCTAGATAAAGTAGATGATGTGGCAAGCAATAAATGAAGAAAGAGAGGAAAGTAGTAACATCACACATATCAAGGCAAGATGTTTCTATAGGCCTATTAAATGAAGTAGTACCACAGATATGTTACTATAGAGGTAGTAACATAGACTAGTAACATGAGCATGTTACTAGTCTATGTTACTACCCATCGTGGCTAGTCTAAGGGGGGTGTCTCCAACAGTGTTCCTCGGCTCGCACCTCTTGCATCACAGTAGTCGAGCTTGGAGTCATTCATCCGGTACACGTGGCATCTCAGATCTGGACACAAGGTGACGTACACCGTCAAGGTCCATGGTCAAGGGGGTGCTAAGTGCTAAGTGCTTAGATGTGCTTAGATGAGGTGCTAAGTGCATTAAATGGCTTAGCAACTCAAGTCTCCAATGCATAGGTGCTTAGTTTGTTGTTGCTAAGCTTGCTTCATTTAATTAGCTATAGACTCAAAACTGTCTTTCCATCGTTTCTTCCTGCGGTCACCAAACTAGTCTCTCTCTCTTCTTAATTAACTTGCCACATCATATTTTATGCCTACGTGGCAGGCTTAGCATCTATACATGGTGGAGCACTGGGAGAGGTCAAGGCTGGTCATAGTGGGAGTAAATTATACTGTAACATATTACTATGTTACTCTAAACATCTCTATAAACCGGAAATGAGGGAATAGTAACATAGACTAGTGTCATACTGTGATATGCATGAGACTACTAGTGAGTATGGGAGCACATGATATTTCCCCGTCCGGACCGTTCCCAAGTTGGCTTCTCACCTTCTTGGCCCAACAAAAAACCCCTCCCCCCTCCCGCACGCACTTCTCGCCCGGCGCCAGCTGAGCACGCCGCTCCACATTGATGGCAAGTCAGAGCGACGCGACCTCTCACTGCTTCCGCCGTAGAAGCGGCGCGCCGACCGAGGGCACCGCCCGCTACACGCCCGACATTTCAGATTACACAATGGAGAGTAACTTTAGAGCAAGTACTACAATTAGATGACATAAGCAGGCTATAAGGATTTAAATCTAGTATTTGTGCTTAGTTGAAGGAGAGAGAAGAGGAGAGAGAACAGAAGCGGGTTGTAAACTTTTAGCCGGTTGTAGCAGGAGCCCCAACATACTTTGTGAGACAAAAGGTGGGGCCATTATTAATGATATAGTACATTATACTAAAGGGACTAACTATTGTACTAGCAGGCTATTAGGTTGGTTCTAGATGATGTGTCAATTTCATATAGCCGGATGTTGGCTATACTATTAACCATGCTCTAAGTGTGGTGTGAGTGGGACTAAAGTTTAGTCCCATACTGCTAGGTGGGTGTGAGTTGCACCACTTTATAATGTGATCTATTCTAGCATTTGCATGAGCATGATAATAGGAAACCTACACACACGCTCTTCGGGAATGAGCCCGTCTAAGGACAAAAGCTATGCACGTGGTCTATATTTTTGTTGGTTAGAAAATTTATTTTAAGTCATTAATTAATAATTAACGGACGCCTTAATTACTCAGTTTTTTTGAGACAAACCTTGGTGGGGCTATTATTGACTTGGATGTGGGGTTTGGGGGCCGAAGGCCTACTATTATACTTGGTCTTACTCGCACGACCGACCTGACATGCTCTACCCTAGCCGCCGTTGTATCATATGGTTTCGCACCATTCTAGATCTTAGCCCCGCCACGCAATTCTTCTCCAGCCCTCCTTCCGGCGTGCACCGCGAGAAGGGACAACAGTCCTCCGAACCCCGCCTTTCGTGATCCTATATGGGAGAGGGGCAATCAGGTTTTTGGGGAGCACACTCCTGTGACTGCTCCCAGCAATGACTTCCTCAACGACAGCCTTCTTCCCCGACCTCGGTAACCTCTTCATGAACGACATGTGTGACAACATCAACCACAACGGTCCTGCTCCCGCTGTATAGTTTGTGATTTTGTCCTCCTGTTTTAGTCCGCATCATTACTTTGATCTTTGCAATTGTCGTCAGGATCTATTTACTGCTGATTCGGATTAAATCTCATAGTAAATTGCTCATATATTCAAAAATCCAATCTAAAAACCTGATTATAGGCAATTTACTCCGAGTGGTTTTCCTATGCTTTTGAAGCCGCCTACTTTTAAGGGGGTGCAATATAAAAGGTGGCACACAAGAGCAGTATATTGGTTTCAGATCATGTACTGCTATGACGCCACTAAGGGTAAACCTGAGGGCGATCTTAATCCTACACAGCAGGAAGCTTTTGAGAACATGGGCACCCTCTTCAAAGCCGCCCTGCTGTGTGTTCTTGGCGATTCCATTGTGGATTCATGTATGTCGTTTGATAGCGGCAAAGACATATGGGCTGCGCTCGAGGGCACGTTTGGGGCCTCGGGCGCTGGCAACGAGTTGTACGTCATGGAGCAATTCTGTGACTACAAGATGGCTAATGAGCGCTCTGTTGTTCATCAGACTCATGAGATACAGTCACTCTCTAAGGAACTTGAGTACCTTAAGTGTGTGTTGCCGGACAAATTTGCTGTTGGGACCATCATTGCCAAGCTTCCACCTTTGTGGAACGATTTTGCCACTTCTCTGAAAAACAAGAGACATGAGTTTTCTGTTTTGGATCTCATTGGCACTCTTGATTTTGAAGAGAAGGCGAGAGCAAAAGACACACGTGCTCGGGTCACCGAGGGAGCTTCTAGTGCCCACATGGTACATGAGAAGAACTTCCAGCCCAACCAACCCCAAAACAACAAGAACAAATCTCAGGGGAAAGGCAAGTTTGATGCAAAGAACAAGTCGTCACATTCTACCAACTTCAAGAAGAATTCTCATAACGAGAAGGGATACAAACCTCAATTTTGGTAGCACTGCACAAAATTTATATGGCTGCATCTACCCGCTGTCAGCTAACCTTATGGTGCTCCAGGTATTCCTACATTCGTAACTAGGTACAATGACCACCGCAAGATCTTATTTGTATGTTGACTTGCTGATTGCAGTGCAGAACGATCCTATCATGTGTGGAGGAGCAAACAAGCAGTGCAGCCGAAGGTGGAAATCAACCAAGACTTATGAAATTATATATAATCTTCCTCAGGCAGGTCAGTATCCCCTTCGTCCAGATGATCGTGTTTTGTCATGCCGAGCTATTGATATGTGCTACTGTTTTGCAACACCATTTAAGTATAGCTATTGTTTTCCTATCTTTTCATATTCAGGACAATGAAGATGATTTCAGGGGAACTGCACAATATGGACTCATGTTGAGTCATCTCTATTGCCTCATGTGTTTGCTGCAAATGTGTTAGCATCAATTGCAAGATGAGGCAGCTAGCTAGCTGTGGAGTGCTCAAAGTGCTCGCGACATTGAGAAGAAACAAGCATGCCCAGGAAATTAATGCGTGCACAGGGAGGCCCTTTGCTCAGAGAAGCATCGACCGATTTTCTTTATTTCCACACCTTCTCACAACTTTGTATTGGTTATAGTATGGTGAACCATTGAGATGCATAAACATGCTGAACTTTTGTTCTTCTGAATGTTAGTATGCATACCGTATCTTCTGAAGCTTAGTTTAATGTGAGTGTCTGCATCCAGTACCACATCCTCTAATTTTGTGGATGCCAAGTTGAAAAAGGTTACTGATGAGTAGCCATAAGCTGGAGGCGTCTCTTTATTTCTTTCGAATGGGAAATAAGCTGGAGAGTGTCTCGGGTTGCCTCTAGCACAAGCCCCTCCAGTACGAAAACGGGCAGCCGACTGGGCCGATACAAAAGCCTATCCATTTTAAAACTCATTTGTTTTTGTTTTTTGCGAGGAGAAGCACATATTTCTTGAAGAGGGGGCGATCCCAGAAAACCCCTCCTTCCTCCTCGCTTCCACTTATACTCCCTCCGTCCGGGTTTATTGGGCCCATGAGCCAATTGCTAAGACCAAGAAGATGCACATAGATAAAATAAATCTTCTTAATTTACTCCATAACCACCCTATTAAATAGGCCTAGTAACAAACCAGGCGCATGCAGTGGCCGGCGGGCACATGCATCCTGCATGCATGGCCAGTCAGCCAAGTCCATGCGCCATCTCCAATGCAGCAACGTAAAAGAAGAGAGCGATTCTTGGGAGAAAGGGAGTAGTTAGTGCAGTGGGCCTTATAAACACGAACAACTCGCTCTCCCGCTTCCATCTCCCCCCAATTCCCCCCGGTCCCCAATCTTCCTTACTTGTCTAGAAAACCCACGCTCACCTTCTTCCTCACTCGTACAGAAAACGCCTACTCCTCTTCTTCCACTCCTATAGAAATCCCCAACCCTCCTTCATACCCACTCACACTGCCACTAGGCTCGTCTCTAGATACTCTGCTCAGACCCATGAGCTTGGCACGACGCCCACAAGGAAAATGGAGTCGGCTGGCCCCAGCGCCAAGAAGATGAGGCTCCTGCTAGCGGGGACGCCAGTTGTAGATCCCACACTCGGTAGCGCGGGGAGAAGTGGCGAGCCCCCCACTCGGATCTGAGGAACTGGTAGAATCTCCGGTGGACCGCATCAGCGATCTCCCGGACGTCATCCTTGAGGAGATCATCTCGCTTCTCCCCACCAAGGATTGCTGCCACACAAGTCCTCTCAACTCGGTGGCGCCCTCTATGGTGCACCGCGCCCCTGAATCTTGACTGTCGTCAGATATCTGTCCTTCCTGAATTTGATCTGCTCAGAGCCATCGTCTCCTCTCACCAGCAGGGCCCCGTTCAGTGCCTCTGCATCCCGACATGCTACTTGCTGTCCATACCCGGCATGGTGGACGCTTGGCTGACATCCCTTGAATTAGGAAAACTCCAGCAGTTTGAGTTGTACCATTACCGCAAAAGTTTCATACCATGAACACACCAAGAATTCGTGCCCACACCACTGTTGTCCATCTCGCGGTTTTCCTCCTCTCTCCACACCGCCACCTTCGCTCGGTGCCATCTACCGGACGATCTGGTACAAAAGCTTCGACTCCCACTACTAAAAAAACTTTCGCTTGTGGTGGTTTATCTGTCGGAGGCCTCACTGCACAACATCATCCACCCCAGTTACCCTGCCCTGGAGCGCTTGCTAATTGTTTTCGGAATAGAAATCCATATCAGTTGTCTCCAAATAAAGTCGCTTCACCTAAAAAGCATTGGAATTTGTTTTGAAGGACATCAGCTCATCATCGAAGATGCCCCTTCACTTCAAAGGTTGCTCCTTGATAATTGTTATAAACCTTCACAAATAACTATCGTCTCTGCGCCCAAACTGGAGACCTTGGGTGTAATTCGTGACCCGTTTAATGATCACAAGGAGTTGGTGTTTGGCTCCTCACCTTTTCAGGTACCGTATATTATCATCTACACATTTGTAATCATAAGCTGCATTTTTCATTTGTGCGCATAAGTTTTATATCATCTTGGAGTACACTTTGGGTACTATATTATGTTATATGCTCAATGAAGAGTTCATCCATTGATAGCCTATCAATGCTGCTGGATTCTGTCAAGATCTTATATATCAGAATGTTTAGTTTTGATCTAAACACAATTATTAGCTTGCTGTGATGCTTTCGATCTCTGGAGAATTTATATATAGAGGTGATGATTTCATGCACATTGAAAGCCTGTATATATATTGTACTAGAATTAACTGTTCAGCTGTCGTTCTTTCGACATACTCTTTTTTTAGACCTTAACCGTTTTCAATCTTCATGTCTACTTAGGAACAACCACATGGAGCAAAACATATAACCAATCAGTGGCGTAATAAGCACAAGGATTTTCTCAGTTCTCATGACATTCGTTTGAGGACAATAACGATGGAAGGATATGCATCCAACCAGGCAAACAAAAGCTTTGTCACATTCTTCCTGTTGAATGCAAGGTTACTATTGTCCATGAGGCTTAAGTTTTTTCGAAAGAGATTTCTCATGGACGGACACGTTGAACAGCAAAAAAGGAAGTTTCAGGTGGACAAATGGGCTTCTAAACGTGCTCGGCTTCTATTTACAACAAGTTGTAGTCATCCTGAAATAAATTTTTTTGCACAGGATGTTGATTTTATGGATAAGACCGATCCATTTGTTTGTGACTGCAAAAAAGAGTGGTTGGGTTAGATGTTACTGCCATGTTCAATCTGGGTTTTGTCTAAAAATTTGATGAACAATTAATCCTTAGGCTTTTTGTACTATTTGTAAGCTTGAGTTGCATGTTGTTGCCCTCGTACTCCCCTCCACCTGCCACTACACCGCAGCATCTTCCACGGCAGCTGTTCGTTCCCGTCCGAGGCCTCGCCGTCATTCTCCGCCTTGGTTTGCTCGCTGTGCCCGCCGCTGTTTGACGTTGTCAACATGGTGAACAACCAAGAGGAATCAGGAGATGACTGTACGTGGAGAGGCTGACAGTATGGACCCACCAGGGTCATTGCATTTCGCAAGCAGGTGCCTCGTTATTAGTACAAGACAAAAAATACTTCCTCCTAATTGTTTGACAACTAGGTCCCACGCCATTGTCAATGTAGTCAATAAACGAGAAAATTACACAACGAGCGGATAACACCAGGGACCCAGCAGCTCGCCCAGTTGTTTTTTAGTTTCAGAGACGGAGCTCAACTACGTGCTGTGCGGGGGCTGTGGCCCGTCTAGCCCACGCTTACGCTTTTATTTAAGCACATGACGAGCCCATTTGATATATTTTTTCTTTCTGAAAATGGCTAGTCTAGTTCTTTTTTTAGAATACCAAAACCGAGGCCTACTTGCTTTTCTCAGCCCTGCTGGGCTGCAAATCTTTCAAGACAAGGAGGGATGTAAGTAGTAAGAAATGGGCTTCCCCAGATAATGGGTTGTAAGTTGTAAGAAATGAGCTGTAAATTTTTAAACCAAAGCCAATCGGCAATTGCATTAAAATATCATTTTTCAGGATTTCTCTACTCTCTACTCTTATAAAAACCAAAGCCAACTGGCAATTACATTAAAATATCATCTTTTCTCCCACAAGATAAACTACTCATACAAATGCATCTTCATGTTCCGTGCAACGAACGGGCATCTTGCTAGTTAAGATTCTAAATTTCATTCATTTTTTTGCGGAGAATTGTTTTTTGATATAATTTTTTAAAAAATATTTTTAACGTGAATCGAAATTTCGTGATTAAAAGAGTTTGGACCCCACCGAAATATGCAAAATTTCGTTGAATTTTTTAGCAGTACCCAGAATATATGGTCTGCAATGCTAATAAAAAGAATATGGGCTTCAAATATCCTTAAGAATTAGCAAATAGGCTGTAAATTATTGAAAATAATGGCTAATGGGCTGTATGCTATTTTCCACAGATTTGGAGGCCGACTTCTAGGCCTACTAGGTTGACGATGACGCTGTCCTAATTTTTTTTGACGCGTACGCAAGGCTTTGTCTACTTAGTCAACACAGAGCAATGACTCTTGGATGTCCATCCATCGGCCGCCATGCTTCTTCAATAACTGATCTCCCTGCTCCAGCCGCCCAAACCAGCGCCGATGGGACTGCTTGCTCCCTCCTCCCGTGGCTGGCTGTGCTGTCGCGAGGCCCTTCCTCTACCCACCCACATATCCTGTTATTTTCCGGCGACGTCAGCCTCACCCCGCAGCCGACCACTCAGTGCTCATACTCCCCTCAGCATGGGCATCTGCTGCGGTGGCTTTGCCGGCTCCGGGTGGTTCGCTTCTTGGGCCTCGCCCTCGTCCACCGCGTTTGTGCTCTCGGCGCAGCGAGGTCAACATGGTCAACAAACAACAGCATCGGAAGAGGCTGAGAGTAGGGGCCCACACAATGAAATGCTTCCTTATTACGCACAAAATAATGATTCCTCCACCTGATAGCTGGGACCCACCAGAAGGGCCTCTGTATTTCGCAAAAAAACATCCCCCCCCCCCGATGTCAGCTCGGACCCACCGGAAGTGCCTCCTTATTACGCACAAAAAAATGAACACTCCCCCTCCTAGCTGGGATCCACCTTGGTGTGAGGCTGACTTGTGGGCCTACTAAGTTGACTGGGATGGAGGGGTTTGTCAACTTAGTCAATATGAATGATTCTAGATCGACCGTACGATGTCCATCCAACGGCCGTAGTGCTTCTTCGACCTCTTCTTCTTGCCCCAGCTGCCCAAAGCAGCGCCGGTCGTGCCGCATGCTCTTGCCTCCCATGGTCGGCTGTGCTGCAACGGAGGCCTCACCGCCCCTACTATTCCCACCGCTGGCCAGGCCCTGCGACGACGGCAACCTCACACCGCAGCCGAACTAGTGAACCCTCGTACTCCTCTCCGGGCGGGCTTCCACTGCTGCGTCTTCCCCGGCTCCGCGTCGTCCCCTTCCTAGGCCTTGCCATCGTCCACCGTCCTGGTGCTCTCGGTGTTGCGTGGTCAACATGGTCAAGGAACGACTTCCATCAAAAGAGTACTGTATGTGGAGAGGCTGACAGCTGGGTCCACGGCGGCCGCAAGGAAGTGCCTCCTTATTATGCGCAAAATAATTATTCCTCCACCTGACAGCAAGGTCCCCCCGGACGGGCCACCGTATTTCGTGAAAAAAAAAACGTTTCTTCCCTGACTGCTGGGAACCACCAGCTACACCTTCGCACAGAAGGAAGTGCGTCCATATTACGGGCAAAAAAATGATTCGCCCCCTGACTGTTGGGACCCACGAGCTACATCTTCGCACGCAAGGAAGTGCGTGATAGTCGGGACCCACCTGGTCGAAGCATACGTAGCGTTGTCATTCTGGTCGTAAATGTGTACGTACATATTGGTCGATGTAGAGGCACGCACGTGACGTAGTAGAGGCGCGCACGTAGCATGTACACGTACGTACAGCGGCCAGGGTGCAAGAAAGAAAATACGATTGAACGCCTACTCGCACATACGTACGGCCAGGGCTTGTGTACATGGCTGGGTCAGAATGGAGAAACTGGGTCATCGTCGTCATGTTCATGGGGAGCCAACCGGCTGGGTCGAAACGGAATGCGTTGTCGTGCTCATCTGGAGGGCTTGGATGGAATAGCCGATGGAAACGAGGCCTGGCGTACCGAAGAACAGAGGAAACGGCCTTGTGTTCAACCGGTCACGGTCGAAATGGGATCATGTTCATCGGGAGGGGTCTGGCGTACCGCAAAATGGAAGAAACGGACTTCTGTTGGACCTCCTACGGTCGAAACAGGGTCCTGTTGATCAGGAGGGGTGTGGCGTACCGCAAAACAGAGGAAATAGTCTTGTGTTGGAGCGCTACTATCGAAACGGGGGTCCTGTTCGTCGGGAGGGGTGTGGCGTACCGCAAAACGGGACTCCACGGGATACTATTCATCTCCACCGTCGACCTCCTCCACCCTCCACGGGCTACTGTTCATCCACCGTCGACCTCCTCCAGCCTCCACATGCGACTGTTCATCCATGAGCTCCTGTTCATCCAGCCTCCACTGCACGCTACTCCACTGGCTACTGTTCAACTATCCCTCTCCACGGGGTCCTGTTCAACCACCCCTCCATGGGCTACTGTTCATCCAGCCCTCCACCGGCTACTGTTCAACCAGCCCTCCATGGGGTCGTCCTGTTCATCCAACCCTCCGCGGGGTCCTTTTCATCCAGCCCCAGCCGGCTCGATCGAGGTCCTATTCATCTAGAGGCAACACCACGGGGTCCAGTTCATCCACCCCCACCGGGAACTATTCATCCAAAACCCCGCACCAATGCTCACTGTTCATCAAGGGAAGGAGGCAACAGGGTTTGATCGGCTTCAGTTAGCAGCAGTAGCGAAGGAATCACTCGGGTTCAGTAACTTAGCTAGTGCAACCGCTCGGGTTCAGTTAGAGCACATCGCCTCGCTCGAGTTTAGTTAGAGCCCAATGCCTCGCACAGACACGCGTACGTGTATGAGAGAAACACGCATCGCTCGGCCCCCGACCACCCACCATAACTGGGAACTCCCCGAAATTTTCCTCGCCCTTGCTTCTACCACGGTTTTTTCCATCATGGACGGCCCAAAGAATGTCATGCAGTTGCGTCTCCGGCCCGCCCAGGATGAAAAGCCCATTTTCTGTCATGATTTTTTTCATAGAAGTAGGACCCCACCACATCTATGACGATACCGGGTTTTGTCACAATTATCGTCATAGAAGTGTCATAAGTATGACAGAAAAAAAATTGTTTGGCCCAAAATGTCACGAATGTGTCTTTTTTTGTAGTGCTAGTAGGCCAAACTAAACTGATAATTCGAGGAGACTTGCAAAGATATCAAATCATCCATAAAAGAATTCAGAGAAGATTCAAATAATATTCATAGATAATCTGATCATAAATCCACAATTTGTCGGATCTCGGCAAGCACACCACAAATGAGTATTGCAAAGAGAGAGAGAAGAAGCCATCTAGCTACTAGATATGGACCCGTAGGTCTAAGGTAAACTACTCACGCTTCATTGGAATGGCAATGGTGTTGATGTAGAAGCCCTCCATGATCGAATCCACATCCAGCAGGATGCCGGAAAAGGTCCCTAGAAGGGATCTCACAGGTACAGAAGGTTGCGGTGGTGGAAAAGTCTTTTCGTGGCTCCCCCTCATGGTTTTTGGGTATAAGAGTTTGTATGGGCGAAAGAATTAGGTCTGGAGACCCACAGGGGCCCACGAGATAGGGGCGCGCCCTACCCCCTGGGCGCACCCTCCACCCTTGTGACCGCCTCGTGGCTCCTCTGACTTCATCTCCAAGTCTCCTAGTTTGCTTCTGGTCCAAGAAAGATCATCAAGAAAGTTTTATTCCGTTTGGACTTGGTGTTCCTTTTCTGCAAAACTATAAAACAGGAACTGGCACTGGGCTCTAGGTTAATAGGTTAGTCCAAAAAATAATATAAAATAGCATAATAATGCATATAAAATAGCCAAAACAGATAATATAATAGCATGGAACAAAAAAAATTATAGATGCATTGGAGACGTATCACCTAGCTCGATGAACAAGAAAGGAAAGGACATGACAGCGTACCCAGGTTTGGGCCACCTTGCAGTGTAAATCCCTACTCCTGTTTTGTAGTGGATTAGCCTCGCGAGGGCTAAGGATGAACTAGTACAGGGGGAAGAACAACCTCAGGAGGCTTGTTCTTGCGATGGTGGTAGCTTCGGGGAGCTATCTCTGTGGGACTCCACCTTTGCTACGGTGGTGGCTAGACTATACTTATAATGGCCTCGGTCCTCTTCCCCAAAACTTAGGCGGGAAGGGATCCCACATTGGCCAATTTTGAAGGGGGACAAGTAGTACATCTTATCCTGACGAAAGGTGATCTTCGCCTGGAATGCTTCTGATCGTGACGTCGTGGTGGGATGGACTATGACATCCATCCTGCTATTCCGGCGGTCCTGGTCTTGTTGCACGCAAACGATAACCTTTGGTTGATTCCTTGAGACTCTGCACCCGCGCTTGCCGCCTTAGCACCAAAGGGGAAACCTGCTGCTCTGCGCCCGCTGGTGCGCGCCTGGCCTTCGTCGTCATGGCTGGCGTCACTTCAACCTCATGAGGTGAGTGCTTGCATAGAAATCTCCGCTCCTCAGGAGGCCGCCTGGGGAGGCTGCTCCTTCAGGAGGTCTTGATGTTGTCCGCCTCGCGAGGGTCTTGACTTGTCGATGCTGAAGATGGGCCAAACCAGGCCGTCAACGGAGCCACGCCGTGGGCTGTAGGCAGGCAAGTCTGGGTACCCTGGTTCCCAGAACACCGACAGTAGCCCCCTGGCCCAAGGTGCACTCACACTTGGCTTCGGGGCGAAGCCAAAGGGCAAGTGCGATGCACTGCGTGCCCTATTCACTTGCAGACCAAGTCGATGCATGGTGCTTGATAAGACGTGGGCGTCTCCATTTCCCCATGCTGCCTCGGCAACCGTCTGACTTGACAATTGTGTTCTGCATGTAGAGAAAGCCATCATTACTTAAGATCGTGGATGGCCGGCAATCGGCCTCCCTTCGGCTATAAATGGGAGAGGGATCGGAGCCCCCCTGCCCATCTTCATATTTTCACCCCTTGCTTCTCCCTCTTCTCGCTCCATCATCTCACTAGAGCATCCACGACGCCGACAAGGAGGTTCTCTGCCGCGGAGAAAGGGAAGGCCCCCAAGGAGGGCCAGACTCGCCCCCACCCAAGAGGGGCCGTCGCCGCCCCCACAATTATGCGACGACACAGGCAGTGGTCCTCGTGGGCGTGGGGACCCTCCCTCAAAGGCTGGCACTGCCTCTAGTAGTCTTGGGGGCACGTCTTCCTGCGTCGGGAGTCACCGCAGCCAGGGGAGCTGCTGTGAGGAGGTGAGGCATGTAGTGGCCATCGGGCCACCATGGTCGCGGTCCCACTCAGCCGACGCACCCCTGGAGCTCGTGGTGTGGGCGAAGAGGCCCGTAGGCGCCTGGCTCCAGCTCCCGTGCTTCTTTGCGAGCGCGCTGCTGGCCGAGGGGCCTGGTGGCTTCTGGCTTCAGGACGATGGCTATTGCAGCAAGGCCTCATGGGTGCAGGCCGAGGTCACGACCGCCGGCAAGGTGTTCTTGAACCACGGGTGGTAGTCGTTTGCCCATGCACGGGACCTGCTCGGGAGGTGCACCCTCCACTTCAGGTACGATGGCGTCGTGACCCTCTATATGAGGATTTTTGGGGAGGACGGCCCGCGCGTAGGGTGCTTCCCGGAGAGCGACAACGACGACGACAGTGATGATGCTGGCAAACGAAGGGTCAATGTCGTCACCGGTGATGAACTCGCCCTTGGTGATGGTCGTGCCACCTCTAGCAGCAGCGGCTCTTCCTCCGCAGAAAGCTCCAGCAATGACGACCCTGACGAGCCACCACGTCGCCGAGCTCGGACCGGGAGGGGAGACAAGTTGCATCGCTGCCACGCCCGGGTGAAGCGGGAGGAGGACTCCAGGTGAGCCCGAGCACCGCTAGGACCGGGACTCAGGAGCTACCGACACTACGTACTTGCTTTTGTTCCTTTCTTTCTGCTGCAAAAAAGAAGTAGGAGGCCCTACTAGGGCATTTAACGGACTATGACACTTGCGTCATTATGTTATTGTTTCTATGCCGCCTCCTAATATTCATGTTGCCATCAATTGTGATTGGGATGACTTAGCTTAGGGTTCCTGCGGTGAAATCCTGTGCCGCGAGAGCATGCCTTGACGAGAGGTGACCCGGGATTGCCAGGCCCAAGGGGCGCCCTTGTGGCTGTAGGACTAGAAAGCCCCAAAGGCGCAGTGACCTCGAGCTCGCTCGAGAGCGCCACACAAGGACGGATACGGCACAAGCCAGGGACTGAGGCTTTGGCGAGGTGTTTTTGTGGGCTAGCCCGAAGAGCACGCATCTGCCTAGCCCCTGTGCATGTGACGCATGAGGTGGAGCGACGGGCAACTACCACTCCTCCTGAGGCAAGGCTTGAGAGAACGAACGAGGCAAGGAGAAGAAAATTCGCAACCCTCAAAAAGAGACATCGAAACTCCAAATTTCATTCAAGAAGTTGCAAACCAGATACAAAAAGCAAGCAAAAGAATAGCAGCGTCCGACACCTATGCTATTCTTCTCACCAGTGCGGAGCTATGTGCTGCCACTAGGACGTGGGTGGGAGCCCCCGTGAGGCCCAAGGGCGACGCTTAGGAGACTCCGGGGCATGTACAACCCCAACTCATTATTATGTGAGAGTGTCACGAGCACATACCTTTACAGGACGGGGCCTTCTTTATAGGTAGAAGTTCCAGAGGTGCTGGATGTTCCAGGCGTTCTGGATGGGGACCTCGTCCCGCATCTCCAGGCGTGTGGCGCCATGCCTGGAGACACGGGCGATCCTGAACGGGCCCTCCCACATGGGGGAGAGCTTATGAGGTCCTTCCCTAGAGAGCACCCACCTCAGGCTGAGGTCACCCACCTCGAGGGTCCTGGAACGGATACTGCAGTAGTGGTACCGCTGCAGTGCCTGCTGATACCTCGCAGCTCAGAGTGAGGCTTGGCAGCGGCATTCCTCCCCCAACATGAGGTCCATCCTCCACGAGGCATCCTGACGCGCCTCGTCGAATACCTGGACCCACGGGGAGCGATGCTTGACCTCGTGAGGGAGGACCGCCTCGGCTCCATAAACAAGGAAGAATGGGGTCTCGCCTGTGGGCTTGGTCGTAGTGGTGCGGATGGACCACAACACGAACAAGAGTTCGTCGAGCCAGCCCCTACCGCAGGCTTCAAGGTTTTTGTTGAAGCTCTTTCCTTGAGGCCTCTCAAGACCTCTTCGTTGGCGTGCTCGGCCTGGCCTTTGCTCCATGGGTGCACCACCAAAGCATAGCATATCTGCGTTCCAAGGTTAGCACAATATGTTTGAAAGAGGTTGCTCGTGAACTGGGAGCCATTGTCGGTGATGATGCGGTTGGGCACCCCAAAGCGGCTCACGAGGCCCTTGATGAACTTCACCACAGAGCCGGCCGGGATGGTGCGGACGGCTTCCACCTCCGCCCACTTGGTGAACTTGTCGATGGCGATGTAGAGGTAGCGGTAGCCCCCGGGTGCTCAAGGAAACAAGCCCATGATGTCCAACCCCTAGACAGAAAACGGCCATGAGAGCGGGATGGTCTGGAGGCCCTGAGCGAGCTGGTGGATATGCTTAGCATGGAATTGACAGGCTTCACAGGATCTTACCAATTCAGCGGCGTCGTTGAGCGCCGTGGGCCAGCAGAATCTGCTGCGGAATTCCTTGCCCACGAGGGTGCGCGGCGAGGAGGGATGCCAGCAATCCCCACTGTGTATGTCGTCCAGCAGCTCGCACCCTTGCTCCTTGGAGAGGCATCATAAGGAGATGTTGTTCGAGCAACTTTGGTAGAGCTCTCCATCGTGGATGCAGTATGCGGTGGCCTCGTGGGCCACCCGCTCTGCATCTTCTTCCTTCTCCGGTGTGGTGCCCGGAAGCAGGTACGCCTTGAATTCCTCGGTCCAGCACCCCTCCTGAGGCTCGAGCGCGAGGAGGAGACGGGCCCCTGAGGCCAGGACATAGGCTGGGGCGCCCGTGGTGGGTGTCGTGGGTAGCTCCTCCCGAGGTAGCGCCAGCTCGGCAACGGGGAGAACTGCCGATGGCATGAAGAGCCTCTCCTCGAAGACTCCAGGCTCCTGGGGGAGGCACCGAGATGACCAATTGGCGATGTCATCTGCCTCCTTGTTCGTGCCGCATGGTATGTGCTACATTTCCACACCTAAGAATTGCTTCTCAATTTTGCGTACCTCCTCGAGGTATGCCTCCATGTGCTCGTCCTTTGACATGTACTCCTTGTTAGAGAAGTTGACGAGGAGCTGGGAATCACCCCTGATGGTGAGGCGCCTGACCCCTAGAGGAACCGCGGCCTTGAGCCCGGCGATTAGGCCTTCAAACTCGGCGATGTTGTTGGAGACCTTCTCGCCGTGCTGGAAGTAGAGATACACGACGTAGTAGAGCTTGTCTTGGGTGGCTGAGATGAGCACGGCTTCAGCCCTCGCGCCCTAGCGCACAAACGCGCCGTCGAAGTACATGACCCAGCCGTCAGGTGCCTCATCTCCCGGGGCGAGAGAGCAGTCCTCACCTACTTCTTGGGTGGGTGCATCAGTACACTCAGCCACAAAGTCAGCAAGGGCCGCACCCTTTATGACTCTGGTGGTGCTGAATTCCAGCTGGAACGCCTGCAACTCAATATTCCATTTGGTGACCCTTCCGGCGGCGTTGGGGCTTTGGAGCACCCTCTCCAGGGGGTAGGCTGAGACGACCTTGATGGGGTGACCTTGGAAATAGTGACACAACTTCCTGGAGGCGACGAGTGTAAGGAGGAGCTTCTGTGGCATGGGGTAATGCGCCCACGCGTCGCGTAGTACAATGCTGACGAAATAGACGAGATGCTCAACGAGGGAGGAAATGTCCACCGGGTCTTGCTCCTCCTGAGGCGGAGGAGCCTCAGGAGCGTTGTCCTCCAGGAGGGCCACGGTTGCCTCTGGGGCCCCAACTTCAGGAGCCCCATCTCCTGATGGTACTGCTGAGGCCTCATGTGCACCGTCCTGAGGTCGCAACGCCTTGGACCGGTGCGTGGCAGTGTGCCGCACACCCTTGGCCGCATGCTCTTCGTGGACCGCCACCAGTGCCGCACTGGCTCAGTGAGATGTGTCGGCCAGGTAAAGCACCAGGGGTTCAAGAAGGTGAGGCGCGACCATCATCGGCGGGCTGGCGAGGTATTTCTTAAGGTCTTGGAAAGTCGTGTCGGCCTCTGGAGTCCATTCAAATGGGCCCTTCCTCTTCATCAGCTTGAATAACGGGAGGGCGCGTTCGCCTAGCTTGGAGATGAAGCGCCCAAGCGAGGTCACACAACCCGCCAGCTTTTGCATTTCCTTGGGGGTTTGTGGCGGCTCATCCTTTCTATCACCTTAACCTTTTCTGTTTTGGCCTCAATTCCTCTGTGCGATACCAGGAACCCGAACAGCTTGCCAAACGGGACGCTCGAGTATGCACTTCCTACGAGTTGAGCCGCAACTTCACCTTGCGCAAGTTGGCGAACGTCTCCTCCAGATCTTCAACAAGGGTTCGTGCCTCCCGGGACTTGACCACTATATCGTCGACGTAAGCCTCAGCGTTCCTCCCGAGCTGCTTGCCCAAGGCGATGTGCATCAGCCACTGGAAGGTTGCTCCGGCATTGTGCAACCTAAACAGCATGCAGGTGTAGCAGTACACCCCGCACGGGGTCAAGAAGGTCGTATGTCCTCCACTGCCATCTTGATTTGATGAGAGCCTGAGAAGGCGTCCAGGAAGCACAACATATCACATTCGGTGGTGGAGTTGATGATCTGGTCGAAGCGCGGGAGGGGGAAAGGCTCCTGAGGGCAAGCTTTGTTTAGGCTCGTGAAGTCGACGCACATGCGCTCCTTGCCGCCCTTTTTGGGGATGATAACCGGGTTCGCCAACCACTCCGTGTGCCGCACCTCCCGGATAACAGCGGCCTTCCACAGCTTGTGGGTCTCTTGGACGATGAACTTCTGCTTCTCCAGGGCATGACGTCGCGCCTTTTGCTTCACGGGGCGCGCGTTGGGGCACACCATGAGGTGGTGCTCGATCACCCCCCGTGGGATGCCTACCAGGTCCATCGCTTCCATGCGAAAACATCCTTGTTCGCACCGAGGAAGCCAACCAGTGCCTCCTCCTGATCTCGGGGAAGGCCAGCGCCTATGGTGAAGGTAGCACCCGACTCCCCGTCCTTGTCGACCGGCACTTGCTTCGTCTCGACCCGATCTTCAGAGAACAATTGCTTCTTCTTTGCTTTGGCAGCCCCCGAGCCTTCCGTAGCGCTCCCCGCGCTTGGTCATGCGACCGTCGTGGCCTTAAAAGTGAGCTCGAGGGCCGTTAGCACGTCCCATTGTCTCCCGCCATGGTGAGGATGCCGCTGCTTCCTGACATCTTCATGATGTTGTAGCCGGGATGAGTCGCCGCCATGAACTTTGCGAGGGCCGGGTACCCGAGGATGGCATTGTACAGGAGCCCAATGCACAAGACATCAAAGTTGATGAGCTCGATGCAGTAGTTGTCACGCGTTCCAAAGGTGACGGGGAGGCGAATCTTCCCCAAGGGGTAGGTAGAGCCACCGACAACTCCGGAGAAAGGCTTGGTGGGGAGGAGCTGGCCATGAGGCATGTGGAGCAGGCCAAATGCCTCCACGGAGAGGACGTTGAGGCCAGAGCCACCGTCGATGGGGGTCCTGGAGACCTCTACATTGCAGATGATGGGGGGTGTAGAGCATGGGAAGTGCACCGGCGCCGGCCGTGATCTTGGGGTGATCCCTGGAGTCGAAGGTGAGATCAGCCTTGGGCGCTGCCCAGCCCGGAGGGGCCCCTCGGGGCGATGAGGAGGCCCCCATCTGGCAGAAGAACTGCTTGACATGGCGGTCCGAGGCCGGTGCTTGCGACCCGCCGAGGATGGCCGCGACAGCATGGGGCGCTGGTGCCACAAAAAGCGTTCGATGAACATGCCACACTTCTCTTCCTAGGAAGCCACCAAGGACTCTTGCAGTGTGAGGAACCAAGCACGTGGCATATCTGTGAGAGCCATGGGGAGCCAATTCGCCATGACCTTGTCGTCGCCGTTGCTTCCCTGATGGCCTCCACGTAGACCTGGATGAACTTCATGGGGTCCACCGTGCCATCGAATCGTGGAGGCAACCAACCTTAACTTCGGTGGCCATCACACCCATTGCAAGGTAGGGGCGAAGGCCCGGTGCCCCGTGGCGCCATCGGACGCGCCCGGCTGCCCTCCGAGCAGGACTACGACCTCCATGAAAGCGAGACAATGAGAGGAGTGGAAAGCGCAGCGAGCGAGGGAGAGATCTTTCGACACGCCCCTACCTGGCGCGCCAAATGTTGGATTCCGAGCTCCGCAAACCCAACAAAGGTTTGAACTCTGGGGCGTGTGTAAAAACTCAACCTCCCTCGCCGGCCAACTCACTGCTCTCACGGCCTAGCTCGATGAGCAAGAAAGGAATGAACACGGAATTTTACCCAGGTTCGGGCTACCTTGCGGTGTAAAACCCTACTCCTGCTTTGTGGTGGATTAGCCTCGCGAGGGCTAAGGATGAACTAGTACAAGGGGAAGAATAGCCTCAGGAGGCTTGTTCTCGTGATGGTGGTAGCTTCGGGGAGCTATCTCTTTGGGACTCCACCTTTGCTACGGTGGTGGCTAGGCTATACTTATAGTGGCCTCGGTCCTCTTTCCCAAAACTTAGGCAGGAAGGGATCCCATAGTGGCCAATTTTGAAGGGGGACAAGTAGTACATCTTATCCTCACGAAATGTGGTCTTCGCCTGCAAAGCTTCTGACCATGACGTCGTGGTGGGCTCGACAGTGACATCCATCCTGCCGTTCTGGCGATCCTGGTCTTGTTGCACGCAAATGGTAACCTTTGGTTGATTCCTTGGGACTCTACACCTGCGTTGGCCTCCTTAGCACCAAAGAGGAAACCTGCCGCTCTGCGCCCGCTGGTGCACGCCTGGCCTTGGTCGTCATGGCTGGCGTCACCTTAGCCTCATGAGGTGAGTGCTTGCATAGAAAGCTCCACTCCTCAGGAGGCCGCCTGGGGAGCCCCTCCTTCAGGAGGTCTTAATGTTGTCCGCCTCGTGAGGGTCTTGACTTGTCGATGTTGAAGATGGGCCATACCAGGCCGTCGAGAGCCACTCCATAGGCCGCAGGCAGGCAAGTCTGGGTACCCTGGTTCCCAGAACGCCAACAAGGGGGAGAGAGCCCCCTCCTTCTTCTTCTTCCTTGGCCTTCCCCCTAGATGGGAGGAGAGTTCCTCTTTGGTCCATGGCCTCCATGAAGTGTTAGTGCACATCAAACTATGAGAGTACATATAAAGGAGCATGCAACTGCAACTTGACTCAATCAGGTACCATCTTTGTGTTGATGCTCATGAGGTTCATCTGATCTTGCCAAGTGCTGTTGTGTTAGCAGTACTTCAGAAGTAGTGTTAGGTGTGAAGGCAGCTTCAGAACTGGCCAGTTGCAGAGAAAATGAACGAGTAACTTGTTGAGATGCCGGTACAATTGAAGCGGATGCTACTGCTGGTGGAGCAGGTGATACTGTGTTTGTAGATTTAGCCGGTGGACTTGGACCTTCTACTACAGTGGGGACCCCGACCCATAAGTCGTGATCACTCAATGCCGCGTATAGTGATCCTAGAGATCAATGCTCACTTAACAGACAGAAGATGAATAACAACGTCCATACATATCGTCTTACATAAGTAGGACCATTATGGTCAAGTCTTGAGCATATCATCACAGCAGAAATCTTCAACGATAGCGTGAACGGATGCCATCTGCCTTAACCCTACAGGCATTCTGACTGGGAAGCGTCCTAGTTCGCATGTTTGTCACCAAGGTACCCTTCATAATATCTTGTTCTTTCATGCCTGGCCAATAAAATAACTAGTGGCAAGCCAATGAGTACTCTGAATGTACTCGCAAGCAACCCAAGAGTGATAACAGAATAATTATGCAAGGCTCTACTACTAAATTGGCATTTTTGCAGAAAGCTAGTTTTTCTCATGCAAGTATGATCAACATTTATCAAGGACATGAATGCATCTGCAACAAGTGTCAGGAGGTTACAGACATCAACATCGAGAAAGAGTTATGAACAACTCATGCTCAAGCTCATTGTGACTTCCTCATGAATCATATCAACATATTACCAAACCGTGTTGTTTCTCTCAGCCACACACCAGGTTTTGTAAACAACATACGTAGCCCAAGAGTGGTTATCCAACTGTCCTTGACCGTGGACACGTCTATTCGAATAGTTTTACACTCTGCAGAGGTTGCACACTTTACCCACGGGATCCGGGAAGCCTTCGTGTCATCCACGACCCGTGGTACCTCAAGTACCCGGGGTAAGCACCCGATCACTACCTTTCCCTAGACGCCACCAACATGGAGTCCACTCAATTGATATCAACCCCCCCGTGCCACAATCATGCTCACATGTTTAATTCTGTGGATCCATGCTCCCATATTCAACACATAGCACAAGCACGAGGGTACCAACGGTGTGTCCGGTGCCCTATGAAAACAGTCATGGCCGCACTACCTGGCATGACCCTGTCCCGAGAGTGACCACGCCACTCCCATCACTAGTAATGTGTCCTCCATGGTAGCGAGGACTAGGTGATCAATAATGCCCTTTCCCATATAAGGGTAGAGTGGTTGCACATGTAAGTTTGGAGGAACGGTCGCAACTTAAACCAATCCGTTTTCAAAAACAACACACTCACTTGCCTCGGTACACCACTTCGTCATCAAGGGGTTACTTAGCTCAGCATCTCCCTCAGGCATTAGTGGCACCTGATGGGGTTTTTGAATAGTCTTTGAAAAATATTTTTGTCTCCATCACCATGCATACACCCGTTAGTTTTTGCGTAGCAACTACTTTAGCATCCTATATACTCCCACCTGGATAACCCTCAAAGGAATGTACACTCATGCACAATGCAAGTATCAACAAGGAAGTAATGGAGACAACCCATCAAAGTGGTTACCACCTCATCATGATTCCGATGCAACAACTATATGGTGCTATGTGACATGCATAAAAAGGGTTTCATAGACATTGTCAAAGGGCTGCTTGCCTGGTTCCGCAAGGTCTTCAATCATTCCGGTCCATCTGTGAGTATCCCATCTACTTCGTCAACTAACGTCGGAAACAATCACAATAAGTAACACAACAAGGCAAAAACAAAAGTGCTCTAAAAATGTGAGTTGGACTTTTCTAGGATAACATTGGTCATATGAAAAATGACCAAAGTGATTTCATTGGGATTGGATCAGTAGATATTTTTGAACATTTCAATATGATGGAATCAGGGGATTAATGGATTTGCAAGTGTACAAAAATGTTATTTTGAAAAATTAGCAAAGGCACCCATTTAACAAGGAATAATTTTAGAAGCATCTAGGAGTTGGTTTCAGTGGATTTGGATTTTTAATGATTTTCCTACAAATTTGCAAAGTTGGCAATATATGGAGAACTGGACCAATATTTCATGTGTCATATAAGTACTGGAAAAAATGTTCAGAAAATAAGTTTTGAACTTATAAGTATCTAGGAATTTAAATAGTGGCATTTGGATCAAATTTGAGCTCTCTATGTTTTTCTAAAGTTCATCACCAAAATTGAAAGTAGGATCTTATAAATATTTCTGAAGAGAAAGTTTCTCGAAAAATGGGCAAATTGCACCATTAGATTGATCATGATTTTATGAACTACTAGAAATTTGAATCATCAAATTTGGAGTTCATTCGAATTGTTTATGGTTTTTTAAGTCCACTGGATAAAAAAAAGAAGAAGGAAGGGGGCTTGTATACCTATAGTGCATACTGAGCGCAGTATAGTGCCGCAGCGCACTGGGCCGGCCCAGCTCCTCGCGCGCGCTGTTGGAAGGCTATGCCGATTACGTGTTCGCGGGATACACCTTTAATGCTGGGAGGCGGGGCAACTGGAGCCGCCTCCACTTGCCAGCGTGGCCTGGAGGCTGGGCCACTGATGAGCGGGCCCCGCCCCTAGGTCATCTCCTTCCTCGTGCCAGGAGTGGAGGAGGTCGATCGAGCTGGGCGCCGGCGTGCTCCCCGGCGGTTCCGACAGTCCCTGACGGTGTCTAGCATACCGGCGGATTCGGGAGGCCAAGCTACGCCCATCCACGGGCCTCACGGAGGCTGGGGAGGTATAGGGTGACGACGACCCTAACGTCGGCGGACAAGGCTTCGGTAGAAGATGGTTGTGGCGCCATGGGGCACCAAAGCAGGAGAAAAAGAGTGGGAGAGCTCCGCCGGTTTGCGGCGATTCTCCATGTGGCCAAAGGAGGGGAGGGGAGGCCCTGGTTTGCTGGAGCCGAGTGGAGGCCGACAGCGACCATGGCAGCCATGGAGAGGGCAGGATGGCACGAGGGGAAGTGGGGACCTGTCTACGAGGTGCACGAAAGAGAGAGAGAGAGAGTGTGTGTGTGTGAGAGAGAGAGAGATAGAGAGAGAGAGAGGTCAGATGAG